>NC_137110.1:5456497-5743997 GCF_949357685.1 Gobio gobio | reverse complement strand
GGCAATGTCTGACAGGAGTGTAAATTGGCCCCTGAATGATTTTATAAAAAATAATAGTAAACATCATTATACATTATATTCGGCTTCAGAAATATGATGTCTTCAAAACTCGCTCCCACATTCCATCTGTGGAATATTGATGGAATATGTGTTTCATGCATTCCATACATTCTACTCTCCAGCCCTGCAGACTTTAATAGAGTGTCAGTCATCATTATGTGTGTGTGTTAAGGTCAGCTGATGAATGAGTTCAGGCTAAAGGGAAACAAGAATATATATATATCCAGTGGGAAGAAGTATTTGATAAACTGACGATTTTGCAGGTTTTCCTACTTACAAAGCATGTAGAGATCAGTAATTTTTTATCATAGGTACACTTCAACTGTGAGAGACGGAATCTAAAACAAAAATCCAGAAAATCACAATTTATGATTTTTAAATACTTAATTTGCATTTTATTGTATGTGTTACGGCCATAACCAGCAAATAAGGCTCATTAACCAAATTAAATTAAACAGCTGATTCGGACCGAACACATGAGTCAATCACAGACACAGAATAACACTTCAAGACGCCATGTACGCCTTCTTTTACACTCTAAAAAATGCTGGTTTAAAAATAACCCAATTTGGGTTGAAAATGGACTAACCCAGCAATTGGGTTGTTTTAACCCAGCGATTGGGTTGTTTAAACCCAGCAATTGGGTTGTTTTAAGCAAACATTTAACCCAACCGCTGGGTTAAAACAACCCAATTGCTGAGTTAAAACAACCTAATTGCTGGGTTAGTCCATTTTCAACCCAATTTGGGTTATTTTTAACCCAGCATTTTTTAGAGTGTACTTTTAAAATTAACAAGAGAAACAATTTACACAACCAAAAGAGAATACAAATCAGAATACAAAACAGGTCATACAAACTATTAACAAACATACACCAAGCAAGAAATAAACAACAGTAAACTGGTAGGGCAACTAAGAAAGCAACAGAGAACGCCTGCCTACGTCTCTACTCAGCAGTTCTTACCTGGCTTCCGACAAAACAAAGACAAGTGAATCTTCCGGGCCTCTGCTTGCCTCCATACTCTAACTAAATAACCATAAAGTGAACTAGTGAAATAATTCCTACCAGTTACTGAACTTAGGGAGAAGTGAGTGAATAACGCTAAGTCTAAACAAATTGTTACACTCAACAAAACCACAAAGAAACACCAATTAACCAAATAAAGAAAGGAGAACGAAAAAGCTCCTACATACGTAAGTATTTGATCACCTACCAACCAGTAAGAATTCCGGCTCTCACTGACCTGTTGGTTTTTCTTTAAGAAGCCCTCCTGTTCTCCACTCATTACCTGTATTAACTGCACCTGTTTGAAATCGTTACCTGTATAAAAGACACCTGTCCACACACTCAATCAAACAAACAGACTCCAACCTCTCCACAATGGCCAAGACCAGAGAGCTGTGTAAGGACATCAGGGATAAAATTGTAGACCTGCACAAGGCTGGGATGGGCTACAGGACAATAGGCAAGCAGCTTGGTGAGAAGGCAACAATTGTTGGCGCTATTATTAGAAAATGGAAGAAGTTCAAGATGACGGTCAATCTCCCTCGGTCTGGGGAACCATGCAAGATCTCACCTCGTGGGGCATCAATGATCATGAGGAAGGTGAGGGATCAGCCCAGAACTGCACAGCAGGACCTGGTCAATGACCTGAAGAGAGCTGGGACCACAGTCTCAAAGAAAACCATTAGTAACACACTACTCCGTCATGGAATAAAATCCTGCAGTGCACGCAAGGTCCCCCTGCTCAAGCCAGCGCATGTCCAGGCCCGTCTGAAGTTTGCCAATGACCATCTGGATGATCCAGAGGAGGAATAGGAGAAGGTCATGTGGTCAGATGAGACAAAAATAGAGCTTTTTGGTCTAAACTCCACTCGCCGTGTTTGGAGGAAGAGGAAGGACGAGTACAACCCCAAGAACACCATCCCAACCGTGAAGCATGGTGGTGGAAACATCATTCTTTGGGGGTGTTTTTTCTGCAAAGGGGAGAAGACAACTGCACCATATTGAGGGGAGTATGGATGGCCATGTATTGGGAGATCTTGGCCAACAACCTCCTTCCCTCAGTAAGAGCATTGAAGATGTGTCGAGGCTGGGTCTTCCAGCATGACAACGACCTGAAACACACAGCCTGGGCAACTAAGAAGTGGCTCCGTAAGAAGCATCTCAAGGTCCTGGAGTGGCCTAGCCAGTCTCCAGACCTGAAGCCAATAGAAAATCTTTGGAGGGAGCTGAAAGTCCATATTGCCCAGCGACAGCCCCGAAACCTGAAGGATCTGGAGAAGGTCTGTATGGAGGAGTGGGCCAAAATCCCTGCTGCAGTGTGTGCAAACCTGGTCAAGAACTACAGGAAACGTATGATCTCTGTAATTGCAAACAAAGGTTTCTGTACCAAATATTAAGTTCTGCTTTTCTGATGTATCAAATAATTATGTCATGCAATAAAATGCAAATGAATTACTTAAAAATCATACAATGTGATTTTCTGGATTTTTGTTTTAGATTCTGTCACTCAGTTGAAGAGTACATATGATAAAAAATTACAGACTTCTACAAGTGGGCAAACCTGCAAAATCGACAGTGTATCAAATACTTTTTTTCCTTTTACTTTTTATTTATATATATATATATATAGTGTATATACACATTATGACCACTGACAGGTGAAGTGAATAACACTGATTATCTCTTCATCACGGCACCTGTTAGTGGGTGGGATATATTAGGCAGCAAGTGAACATTTTGTCCTCAAAGTTGATGTGTTAGAAGCAGGAACAATGGGCAAGCGTAAGGATTTGAGAAAGTTTGACAATGGACAAATTGTGATGGCTAGACGACTGGGTCAGAGCATCTCCAAAACTGCAGCTCTTGTGTTCCCGGTCTGCAGTGGTCAGTCTCTATCAAAAGTGCTCCAAGGAAGGAAGAGTGGTGAACCGGCCACAGGGTCATGGGCGGCCAAGGCTCATTGATGCACGTGGGGAGCGAAGGCTGGTCCGTGTGGTCCGATCAAACAGACGAGCTACTGTAGCTCAAACTGCTCAAGACTTTAATGCTGGTTCTGATAGAAAGGTGTCAGAATACACAGAGCATCACAGTTTGTTGTGTATGGAGCCGAATAGCCGCAGACCAGTCAGGATGCCTATGCTGACCCCTGACCTCCGCCGAAAGCACCAACAGTGGCACGTGAGCATCAGAACTGGACCACGGAGCAATGGAAGAAGGTGGCCTGGTCTGATGAATCACGTTTTCTATTACATCACGTGGATGGCCGGGTGTGTGTGCGTGGCTTACATGGGGAACACATGGCACCAGGTGCACTATGGGAAGAAGGCAAGCCAGCGGAGGCAGGGATGCTTTGGGCAATGTTCTGCTGGGAAACCTTGGGTCCTGCCATCCCTGCCATACTTTGACACGTATCACCTACCTAAGCATTTCGCAGACCATGTGCACCCTCTCATGGAAATGGTATTCCCTGGTGGCTGTGGCTCTTTCAGCAGATAATGTACCATAAAGCAAAAATGGTTCAGGAATGGTTTGAGGAGTTTGAGGTGTTGACTTAGCCTCCAAATTTCTCAGATCTCAATCCAATCGAGCATATGTGGGATGTGCTGAACAAAGTCTGATCCATGGAGGCCCCACCTCACAACTTACAGGACTTAAAGGATCTGCTGCTAACATCTTGGTGTCAGATATCACAGCACACCTTCAGGGGTCTAGTGGAGTCCATGCCTCGATGGGCCAGGGCTGTTTTGGCAGCAAAAGTGTTATGCCTGATTGGAAAATATATCTTGAATTGTTTTCTCCCATTGGGAAACTGCATATTTTTCATATTTTTTATCTTACTTTTCAGTATAAATATCTAAACATCTTTAAAACAATTATAAAATAATAAAAAAATAGTGATGTTTATGCATATAAAATGTCTCTTGTTAGTCACCTGTATGTAACTACTTATATTGTTTTTTTGTCCTTTTATTACCTTGACAGGTCATATGCTTTCATTTTATGGAGAATAACTGCATATGTAATAGTGTAAAATAATTCATCAAACTTTGTTTGTTACTTTGGTTAAGAAAAACCAGGTGCAGAAAGACTGGGTAAGGGATGATCCATTGTTTCATTATGGGGGAGGGGTTGGCAATATATATAACATTTATGTAGAATGGAAATTGCGTCTCTTTTACACAGCATTTAATATTGGGGTTTATCAAACATTATAATCACACTACTTTCTTGTAATGCATGTGTTTGTTTAGAAGAATGTTTTATTATCTATTGTGTTGCTGATGTGGTATACCCCTCTCTTTGATCAATGGTATATTCCCCTGGTGCCGCACTCTTCAGTCTGCGTGAAACATTCTGAAGAGAGGTATGTGTCTCTGTTAACGGACAACTCAAACATGTTCCTAGAGCATATTAAATAGAAGTTACAGTGAATGTTCCTTCTCATGAGTATGAGGATGTTTATTAATGCTTTGATTAATTAATTTGAGTTTCATTTCATTACATTTTGATGATGAGAGTGGTTGATCGTTTGCTGCACAAAGTGAAATGCGCGCCAGTAATTGGCGGTGCATTTTGGGTAATGTAGTTCATGACTCAAAGCATGTTATATGTGTTAAGGAGAAGCACTGAAACTGTGAATTGTTATATTGGTATTGTAAGTCGCCTGCATATTAGAAAATGGGACAATGTACTAACTAAATGATGTATTTGCAGATTGTGAAACCAGAACAGATCATTGTTGTAACACTGTCCCATTTCATGCTTGCAGGTATGAGTTATTGTTCATTTTAATATTGTTTTATTGATTTTCAGTATTCATAAATCATATTAATTCTATATATAAAATGTGCCTTTGGTGTAATGCATTTTATTGAATGGAACAATTTAAGATACTGTAAAGAAAACAATCTGTAATACAGAGTCTGCATGAAACATTCTGAAGAGAGATTGTGAAACCAGAACAGATCATTGTTGTAACACTGTCCCATTTCATGCTTGCAGTAAACATCCAAGAAAAGGCATTACTGGTGTTTGTCGTCATTTGGGGTTGATCCTGTGGTGTACAACGCAAAAGAATGAAGGACAGAGGAAAATACACTATAGAGAAAAAAATAAAAAACTAACGAAAATGTCAGTCAATTTTGAATTTCAAGAAAGTGATCAGACATTGCAAGGGTGTGTAACTGCTGAGTGTGATATTAACAATGGGGAAAATGTGGATAGTCACAGTGTTGTCACAGGTATAATGAGCACGCCCCAAACACCAGCTGGGAATATCACAGGGGTAGGACGGGGAGAGCAGTTGGCTAGTATGATCGAACACAGGGCCAGGGTTTCTACAATGTCCCCATTAGTAATACACAGACCTGGTGATGGTGTAAGTCAACGAGGTGAAGCTGCCCCCAGCCCCAACCAAAGTCAGCCTGAGGATTTAAAACAAACCCTAGTAGATCTAGTCAAACAACTAGGTTGTGAAATAGGAGCACAAGTAGCTTCAAGTTCTCTTACGAGAGGTTCTCTCGTATTGCGTAAGTTCCTTACGCTACGGGAAAGTATTCTTTCTTCGAGATTTCTGAAAAACCCAAAATTATCCTTAATTTTGTAACATTGTCAACGCAGTGCGGCAGCCTGGCAGACCATAGCAGGCTATTCCAGCGTGCTATTGGCTGCTCTGCTGGCAACTGCAGCAGCCTATCGGTGAGCCCGCGTGACGTGGCGACCAATGAGGGCGCTTCGCGCCCACCTGGCTTCATTTGCCTACAGGTGGGGCGTGGCCACGTGTATATAAGCAGGGCTCACGGGCTGCATATTCGATTTTCTTTTCTTCAGCGAAGCCCTTCGCATCGCTGGATCTGGAACCCGCCGCCGTGACCGCGCAGACAAGCAAGCAGAGGACAGCGCCTGAGGAAGCCGGCAGCATCGCGCCACCTTCAGCCTTCCGTGCCTGCTCTGCTATCCGGCAGCCCCATATCCTTTTACGCTCAAAGTGTTGTCGCCGCTGCGTCACACTTTTCACAAAAAGAGCCGAGCGTTGATACAAATGTCTCGTTCCACCTGCGGCTCGTGTCACGCGCAGCTCAGCTCCGGGGACCGCCATGTGATCTGCGCTCTCTGCCTGGGCCGTGATCACGCCGCCGCCGCACTCCACGCTGGCGGATGCCAAGAGTGCGAAGAACTGACGATGTCGACCCTGCGGGCTCGACTCGTCCTGTTCGAAGATGATATCCCTCCAGTCCCTGCCACGCCGCGCAAGAAGAAGCGCCGCTCGCAGCGGACTCCGGAGCTCGCAGAGAGAAGCTCGCCGGAACCTTTCCCGCCCGCTTCACTCTCGCCTTCCCCGCCCCCACCCCAGGCCGCCATTTCTGTTGCCGCCTCCGGGGATGAGGCGGATGCGGCCGCGGAACGCGCCGACAGCTGCTCCATCATGGCTTCCGACAGCGAGGACTGGTCTTCCGCGTCCTCTTCAGTCCGGGGCTCCGGACGCTCTCGAGCGGGTGAGGACGCCGAACTCTTGCGCCTTCTCACCCGGGCTGTCGAGCAGCTAGGCCTCGAATGGGCCCCGCCCAAGGTGGCAGCGCCGAACCGACTTGACGGATGCTTCCTAAACAGTCGCCGCCGTGCGCCGACCTCCAGGACTGCACCCTTTTTGCCGGAGCTTCACGAGGAGTTCGCAAAGTCCTGGAATGCGCCATTCTCCGCGAGGGTCTCGTCTCAGGCTTCTTCGACGCTCTCACAAGTTGACGGCGCGGCCGAGAAAGGCTACAACGCTATCCCTCCGGTGGAAGAGGCGGTCGCAGCGCACCTTTGCCCGCCTTCTGGTTGGCGCTCAAAGGCTGCCCTCCCGTCTAAGGCCTGCAGAGTGACGTCATCGCTGATCGGCCGCGCTTTCGCTGCCTCCGGTCAAGCTGCGTCCGCTCTGCACTCTATGGCCGTGCTGCAAATCCTCCAAGCTAATCTCCTCCGCGACATGGACGAGAAATGCTGTGACGCTGAGTTAATCACGGATTTGCGAAGCGCGACGGATCTCTCCCTTCGCGCCACCAAGACCGCAGCACAGGCCCTCGGACGCTCTATGGCCTCCCTCACGGTAGCTGAGCGCCACCTCTGGCTCACGCTCGCGGACATGCGAGAAACAGAGCGCGCGGCCTTCCTAAACGCCCCGCTCTCTCCGTCTGGGCTTTTCGGACCAGCGGTCAAGGGGATCGTCGACCGTTTCTCCGAAGTGCAGAAAACGACGCAGGCCATGAACCTTTTCCTGCCTCGACGCCCCGGCGCTAGCAATAGCTCCGCTGCTCGCCGTCCTCGTGACCAGCCAGCAACGAGCTCCGCGCAGCGCCCAGCGCGGCCACCTTCGTCTCAGAGAAGACCGAGCGGCCGCCCCAGATCGCGCTCTTCCAGCCGTGGTAAGCCGCCTCCACCTCGGGGCCCCCGGCCTAGGATCACGCTGAAGCCCGAGCCTCCAAAGTCCTCCTAGCAAGAGGCGAGAAACGACGGTTAAGTCCCGCCGCGGCCGGACCACCGTCAAAACTCTTTTTCCTGTCAGCCCCCACCACTGTGGCTGCTGCAGATGGATTTCACGCAGCCAACGAGCCGGCAAAAATGCCTTCTCGCCTGTCAATAACCGCCGTTTTTACGGCGAACCAGAGAAATCACAAAAGTTGCATTATTTCTGGTCGCACGGCTCGCGCCGTATGTGTTTCAAATGCAGTAAAAAGCCATTCCAGGTGTATCAGAATGGGTGCTGAAAACAGTGAAGCACGGCTACACTCTGCAGTTCGCTCGCCGCCCTCCGCGCTTCTGTGCGCGTACAGAGACGAGAGTGAGCGAGGAAGTAGCACATCTACTTCGAGCAGAAATAGCCACGCTGCTGTGCAAAGGGGCTATAGAACCGGTTCCCCACTCTATGAGCGAGTCAGGCTTTTACAGCCGGTATTTTCTCGTGCCAAAAAGGGATGGGTCGCTCAGACCGATTCTGGATCTGAGGCGTCTGAACAAAGCTCTTATGAAAAGATCGTTCAAGATGCTCACGACCAAGCAGATCCTCGCGCATATTCGCCCGAGAGACTGGCTAATCTCCCTAGATTTGAAAGACGCATATTTTCAAATCAAGATAACGCCGCGTCACAGGCCATTACGATTCGCCTTCGACGGCCAGGCTTATCAATACACCGTCCTTCCGTTCGGCCTGTCACTAGCACCCCGTACATTTACGAAGTGCATGGACGCGGCCCTCGCTCCTCTGAGAAATCAAGGGATGCGAGTATTGAACTATCTGGACGATTGGCTCATCCTGGCGCAGTCGGAGGCCGAGCTCCTCGCCCACAGGGCAATGCTGCTCAGCCATCTGGACAGCCTAGGGCTCACGGTCAATTGGACCAAGAGCTCATTAGTGCCCACGCAATCAACCTCATTTCTGGGTTTGAATCTGGACACTGTGGCAATGTCAGCCCGCCTGTCACCCCATCGCGCGCGCCAAGTTCGGCGCATGGCTGCGTACTTTCGGCCAGGCAAAATCGCACCTCTCAAGCTGTTTCAGAGGATGCTGGGACGTATGGCCTCAGCTGCAGCTGTGCTCCAGCTGGGCTTAATGCGCATGCGCCCGCTGCAATGCTGGTTAAACGCCCGAGTGCCTCACAGGGCCTGGGCGTCCGGTGGCTTCAGGATCAGAGTGACTCAGGGCTGCGTGTCAGCCCTGGTTAGTAGCCGACTGGTACCAGAGGGGAGTGACGATGGGAGCCATCTCACACCGCAAGGTCATCTCGACGGACGCCTCCACCACGGGTTGGGGCGCCGTTTTCGAGGGCAGATCAGCCTCGGGCCTTTGGTCGAGCGAGGAAAAACTCCTACACATAAACTGTTTGGAGATGATAGCGGTAGAGAACGCGCTCAAGCAGTTTCTCCCGCTTATACGAGGACACCATGTGTTAGTCCGGTCGGACAACACCACAGTGGTGTCCTACGTGAACCGGCAGGGCGGTGTCAGGTCCAGAGGTCTGGGCAATCTGACAGAACGCCTGCTCGTGTGGGCACACAGCTCGCTGCGCTCGTTGAGAGCTGCGCACGTGCCGGGCCACCTCAATGTGGGCCCGGACAAGCTGTCCAGGGGCCTCATTCTCCCAGAAGAATGGTCCCTGCACCCCCAGACAGTCCAGCTGGTATGGCGCCTGTTCGGCATAGCGGAGCTCGACCTCTTTGCAACAAAAGAGAACGCCCGCTGCCCGACGTTTCTGTCCAAAAGCGAGGATGCGCTGTCCCAAACTTGGCCCAGCCTCCCGCTGTATGCTTTCCCGCCGATCTCCCTATTGCCCCAGGTCATAGCGAAAATCAGGGAAACGCGCCGTCCGGTGCTCCTTATAGCACCGCGCTGGGAGAACCAGATTTGGTACCCAGAGCTGGTGAAGCTGTCGCACTCACCCCCCTGGCCAGTTCCGCTGAGAGCAGACCTTCTCTCTCAAGCAGGAGGCTCAGTTTGGCATCCCCATCCAGAGCGATGGTCTCTGCATGTATGGGTGACCAACGGATACCCGTTGACCTGCCCGAAGGGGTTATGAACACGATTTCACACTCTAGAGCCCCCTCGACGAGGCGGTTATATAGTTCTAAGTGGTCGGTGTTCACTGAGTGGTGTGTTTCCAAGGGATTGGACCCACAGCAATGTGGGGTCCAGCGGGTGCTCTCCTTCCTCCAAGAGCTTTTGGAATTGGGCAGGTCCCCTTCCACGCTCAAAGTGTATGTGGCGGCTATAGCAGCGTTCGCTCAGACAACGCTAGGTAGCACGCTAGGAAGGAACGAGCTCATCGTCCGTTTCCTCAGAGGAGCCAGACGGATGAATCCCCCGCGGCCCCCGTCGGTTCCTATATGGGATCTGGCCTTGGTCCTAGAGGCCCTGAAGGCTCATCCCTTTGAACCGCTCGAGACTGTGGAACCAAGGTTCCTTTCGCTGAAAACCACGTTTCGGATAGCTCTGGCTTCAGTGAAACGCGTGGGGGATCTACACGCGCTCTCAGTGAGCCCGACGTGTATGGAGTTCGGTCCTAATGACTCTAAGGTCATTCTCAGACCGAGGCATGGTTATGTCCCCAAAGCGATCGGCACTCCCTTCAGGGCGCAGATTATCTCCCTCTCGGCTCTGCCAGCATCCGATGAGGGGGACGGTGGCAATTTCCTCTGCCCTGTCAGGGCATTGACGGTTTATGTCACACGCTCCGCCGCCTTCAGGCGTTCTGAGCAGCTATTTGTTTCGTTTGGTGGGCGCACTAAAGGTCTCGCCTCCTCGAAACAGACCCTGTCCAGGTGGATAGTGGACGCGATTGCAACTGCATACGCTTCCAAACACCTGCAGTGCCCGCTAGGTGTCAGAGCACACTCCACCAGAGGCATGGCCTCTTCGTGGGCTTGGGCCAGAGGGATTTCCATCCACGATATCTGTATGGCGGCAGGCTGGGCCTCCCCGTCTACGTTCGTGAGATTTTACAATCTGGAAGTTCCTGCCTTACAGGCGAAAGTGTTATCAGTTCAATAGGGCCGTTGGTTCTGCCCAGTGATTCTGCGCAGACATAGCTCACATACTGGTAGTAAGTTCGGTACTAGGCTCATGTGAATTTGAAGGAGACCGGCGGTGCCGTTCCCTCATTTACGAGACGAGCTGTTGTGAGTTTGAAGGTGACCGGCGGTGCCGTTACCTCACTCATATAACAAGATATTGTGAATTTGAAGGCGACCGGCGTTGCCGCTCCCTCATTCATGAGACAAGGTGTGGTGAATTTGAAGGAGACCGGCAGGTGCCGTTCCCTCATTCATGGGACAGGGTGTTGTAACCACCCGTCGTAAACCACCCGTCAGTTCGAATGAAGTGTCTGTATATGTGGTGGCCCGTTTTTTCTTTACCGGCCACCCTGCCCGAGCAGTGTTATGGTCCCCGGTTCCCTGGGATACATATGCTGTATGCGAGGCGCGCACGGCGTTGACAATATGTTCCCGTAGCGTAAGGAACTTACGCAATACGAGAGAACCTCTCGTAAGAGAACGATACTCGGTTACTTAACGTAACCTCGGTTCTCTCTAGAAGAGGGAACGAGTATTGCGTTCCTTGCCGTGCGCCCCGCTGGCTTTTACGCTTCAGAACTAAGAAAACCGAATATGCAGCCCGTGAGCCCTGCTTATATACACGTGGCCACGCCCCACCTGTAGGCAAATGAAGCCAGGTGGGCGCGAAGCGCCCTCATTGGTCGCCACGTCACGCGGGCTCACCGATAGGCTGCTGCAGTTGCCAGCAGAGCAGCCAATAGCACGCTGGAATAGCCTGCTATGGTCTGCCAGGCTGCCGCACTGCGTTGACAATGTTACAAAATTAAGGATAATTTTGGGTTTTTCAGAAATCTCGAAGAAAGAATACTTTCCCGTAGCGTAAGGAACTTACGCAATACTCGTTCCCTCTTCTAGAGAGAACCGAGGTTACGTTAAGTAACCGAGTATCGTTTTGCAAGCTCAAGGACTCGAGTCTAACGCTGCAATGACCACTCCCGAGTCAAGTACCATAGGGCACAATCATGACTGGTCAAAAGTAAATCTAATTCTAAAGCCAGAGATAAAAGAACCACCTTTTTTCCATGGTGATGGCTCAGACAGATGTACAGTGACTGAATGGCAAGAAATAATGCAATTGTACTTGACCAAGAAAAGGTGTAGTGCATCTGAACGTGGTGCAGAGATAATGGACAGACTACTTGGACGTGCTAAGGATATCGTCCGAATTGGGATTCGCAACAGCCCATTAGTGAACATAAGCAGAGACCCTGATGTTATCTATGATATTCTCAGACAGCACTTTGGAGAGTCTATTTCTACAACAACCCCTCTAGCTGATTTTTATTCAACATTGCCAAGACAATTGGAGAGCAGCCTTGACTACTGGATAAGACTTAATAAAACCATCGATCTTGCCAATGAGTGTTTGCAGAGACAAGGGAAGAGGGTTGAGGATCCAGGTCATGAAGCAGCTATGATGTTTGTAAAACACTGTCCCGAACCAGCCCTCTACACTGCTTTTCGGAGTAAACCAGTTGAGAAATGGACTGTTGGAGAAGTTCAAGAAATGGTTGATAGTTATCACAGGGACAAACTTTCAACAAAGTCTAGCAGAGCTCAGCATGTAGCAAAGGCTGAAGAGGGAGAAATTTCTGGTGCGTGGTGCATGCCTCAACAGTCTGTTTTTCCAGTTCCCCAAGCCTCTAACAGTGATCATGCCACAATGGATAGAGTGGTGTTCCTTCTAGAGAAACTGCTTTCGACTCAAGAGAAGAGCCGAGGGAGAGGGAACAGTCGACCATCAACATCTGCCATCCCTAACGATTTCCCATGCAAAGTGTGTAACGAGCAAAGTCACACTACACAATCACACTGTTTTAGAGATGGCCTGTGTTTCAGTTGTCACAAACCTGGCCACAGGGGGTTTGAGTGTCCAGAGAAGAAACCAGGCACAGCAAGAAAACCCACTCCTTCTGGGCCAAGTCACAATTTAAACTAGAATGCCCATACCAGGAGGGGGTCAGTAACTCCCCCAAAAGCCACAATCTTTGATCATCAATCCCGAGCAGAGAGTCCCGCTAGCAGTTGTAACATTGTGTATCAGAAAGTCGTCAGCAACGACAGCCTCTTCTATGCACCAATATTAGCACAGGGTTCTGTTGAGCTTAAGGCTTTAATAGATAGTGGGTCTATGGCCTGTACCTTAAGTGAAGTAGCCGAACACAAGTTAATCGACGAAGGGGTCCTACAAAGAGAATCAAGTAAACCCTCTAAGATAATACTTGTTGGGTGTGGGGGAAAGCAAACACCACCCAAATGTGAATACGAATTAAATATTGACCTCTTCAAATGCAAAATGGCAGTGCCTGTGCTTGTAGTACCTGGCCAAGTAGACGACATGAGGCATGTGATGCACCATCTAAAAAAAACACAGTGGTATTGGGACAACCTTTCTCAACCCGCCACAGATGATACAGAAGGACTCTTGATGAACCTGTTAGCCAACGTAGATCGGTGGCAAGGCAAGGAAATACCCAAAAGAGTGGGTACAGTAATTCTAAAACAGTGTATTACCTTGGCCCCGCGACATGAGCACCTGGTATGGGGGAAATTGAAAGAGCAAGTACCCTTATCTATTGGCAGCACTGTTGTTGTAGAGCCCACAATGTCTAAGTCTGCACCGAGAAATGTACTAATTGCACGTACAGTTTGTCCCTTATGGGGAGACAAATGGATTCCAATGAAGGTAGTCAATTTACTAGATCGCCCTCTCACACTTAAGCGAAATACCAAAGTGGCACAGGTTTACCCTTGCCTAGCATTAGAAGATCTAGAACTAACTTGTGGTAATGAAGATCATTCAGAAGTGATTCAATGCACGTGTGTCGTCAATGCAGCAGAGGAGTCAATGGTTGGGTCTGGATACTCAGAAAAGCTTCATGGTTTGGGCTTACATCAAATAGATATCCAGTGCTGTGACGTGTCTGAAGAATGGAAGGAAAAACTGTCCAGCCTTGTTGTTAAGTACGAATCAATTTTCTCCCGAGATAGACTTGACTGTGGTGAAGTGAGGGACGTAGTACATCGGATTAGACTGAAGGATGAGAAACCCTTAAGGTTACCATACAGGAGAGTTCCACCATCACAATTTCAGAAACTTAAGCAGACACTTGATGAGATGGAGGAGAAAGGGATCCTTAGTAAATCCAGCAGCGAGTGGGCTTCTCCACTTGTCTTAGTCTGGAAACCTTCAGGTGAACTGAGAATTTGTACAGATTTCAGATGGTTGAACCAGAGAACTGAAAAAGATGCTTATCCCCTTCCTCATCAGGCTGATGCCCTTGCTGCCTTAGGTGGCAATTGCTACTTCAGTACCATGGACCTTACATCTGGGTTCTATAATATACCCATACATGAAGATGAACGCAAATATACTGCGTGTACTACACCTGTAGGGCTTTATGAGTACAATCGAATGGCCCAGGGATTGTGTAATAGTCCAGCTACATTTACTAGGATGATGACCTCAATATTTGGAGATCAAAATTACATGTCACTCCTGTGTTATTTGGACGACCTCTTGGTTTTTGGCAAGAGTGAACAAGAAGCCCTGGTTCGTCTTGAGCTGGTATTTTCACGCTTGAAAGAACATAATCTGAAGCTAGCCCCAAAGAAGTGCTACTTCTTAAGGAAATCTGTCAAATTCTTAGGCCATATAGTTATAGCAGAAGGCATTGCTGCGGATCCCGCAAAAGTTTCTGTGATTAATGATATCACAACAAAAGTTCCAGCGTTTACCCTTCCAGCGTTTACTGCTGCAGAAATAAGAAAGAAGCAGAAAGATGATGATGTGGTGGTACGGGTGATCTACTTTCTTGAGAGAAAAAGACGGCCATCACAGAGAGAGAAGGTCCACGAGACAGCTCAGGTGCTCCGTATGTTGAAGCATTGGGAAAAATTGGAGATAAGAGATGGAGTCCTTTATAGGAGATCTAAAGATAAAGTTGGGAAGAGGAGGTATCAGCTTGTAGTGCCTAGCTCTCTGAAGTCAACAGTCTTAAGGGGAACTCATGATGATGTAGGCCATCAGGGCCAGAGTAGAACCCTCCATCTAGTTCGTCAACGTTTTTTTTGGAGTGGCATGGACAACGAGGTGAGAAAGTATGTAACACACTGCAAACGATGTGTCCTCAGCAAGACGCCCGAGCCAGATGCCAGGGCACCTTTGGAATCAGTCAAAACTTGTGAACCATTGGAACTGGTGTGTATTGATTTTTGGTCTGCCGAGGGGAGAAACGGAGACAATGTGCATGTACTGGTTCTCACAGACCATTTTACCAAATTGGCACATGCGTTCCCTTGTCCTAATCAGACAGCAAAAGTTGTGGCTCAAAGACTCTGGAACCAATTCTTCTGTGTGTATGGTTTTCCTCGTAGGATACACTCGGACCAAGGTGCGAATTTTGAGAGTAGGCTTATATCTGAGCTGCTGGCGGTATCAGGAGTAAGGAAATCTCACACCACCCCCTACCACGCTATGGGGAATGGCCAAACGGAAAGGTTTAACAGAACTCTTGGCAACATGATTCGCTCTCTCCCTGCTAAAGCAAAAGCGCACTGGCCCCAGATGATACAAACATTAACTTTTGCATACAACTGCACAACACATGAGACTACTGGCTTTGCCCCATTCTACCTCATGTTTGGCAGAGTCCCAAGACTGCCAGTGGACATCATGTTTGGGAGGGTGCTGAGAGACAATGAAGTGGTGGATTATGATGACTATGTCAATTCATTCCAGAAAGACCTAAAGGAAGCTATCAAGATTGCTCAAAGTAGCACAACACAGGCTCAGAAGAAGCAAGCTGAACAGTACAACAAACGAGTCAAAGGTGTTGCCTTGGAGATTGGAGACAAGGTTCTGTTGGCCAATCGTAGGGAACGAGCAAGAGGGAAATTGGCAGACCTGTGGGATTCTACTGTTTATGTAATCACATGGAAAAATCCTAATGTGCATGTTTACAGAGTTGAGGATCCTGTCACAAAGAAGAACAAAGTAGTCCATAGGAACTTCATACTGCCTGTGAATTTCCTTCCTATTGGCCAGGATGATGCAGAATCAACTTTGATTTCAACCTTGTCAAATAACGGATCAGACATAGGATGGCCAGAAAAAGGGGCACCCGCATATGCCGATGAAGATTATGATGACCAGAGGACAGCTGCCTGGGTGCTTCAGGCTGAGGACCCAGAGATTCGACCCTATGAAGTCTCGAGAGTGGATGCACAAAGCGAACCCAGGCAGGATCCTGTGTGTAGTCAAGACCCACCTACTGGATTTTTCAATGACGATTCTGAGAACAAAACTGACACTGGAGACCCAGATGAACAGTGGAGTGAACACAATCAGTCGGAAGATACTTTGAGCAACACAACTGCATCAGACTGCACCCTAAGCAGTATTAATGGCTCACATGACTGTTTAAGGCATTGCTCCAGTGTGAATAGTCCAAACATGAGTGTTGACGAGACTGACACTAGGGAGGAAGATAACAGTGTAAAATTAAAGGGTAGTACCTTGCATACACGGTCTGGTAGAATGGTGAAGCCAGTAAGGAGACTGATCGAATCCATGAGTATGTTGATGGCTGAACCTGGGAAAAAAGAGACTCTCACTGCTTTGATGCAGATGCTCTCCACCTTTGTAGAAATCTAAGGTGATATGATCTTAAAAGAAGGGACAAAATGCAGTTAAAGAGGTTGTTAAATACAGTTAGTAAGAAAAGTGTAACAATAGGGGACAAACCTTTAACTGATCTGTGGATATATGTATACGGGCATTTATCTACCTGGCAGTTTAATCTGCAGTCTTCACAGACGACTCATGTCATGGTTTTAAGGTCATATAAGGACAAAGGTGTCCCGTCTCATAACTTCTTCCCTGTTCCATAAAGTTTGATGAAATTGGGCAGGGTGAATGTAATAGTGTAAAATAATTCATCAAACTTTGTTTGTTACTTTGGTTAAGAAAAACCAGGTGCAGAAAGACTGGGTAAGGGATGATCCATTGTTTCATTATGGGGGAGGGGTTGGCAATATATATAACATTTATGTAGAATGGAAATTGCGTCTCTTTTACACAGCATTTAATATTGGGGTTTATCAAACATTATAATCACACTACTTTCTTGTAATGCATGTGTTTGTTTAGAAGAATGTTTTATTATCTATTGTGTTGCTGATGTGGTATACCCCTCTCTTTGATCAATGGTATATTCCCCTGGTGCCGCACTCTTCAGTCTGCGTGAAACATTCTGAAGAGAGGTATGTGTCTCTGTTAACGGACAACTCAAACATGTTCCTAGAGCATATTAAATAGAAGTTACAGTGAATGTTCCTTCTCATGAGTATGAGGATGTTTATTAATGCTTTGATTAATTAATTTGAGTTTCATTTCATTACATTTTGTTGATGAGAGTGGTTGATCGTTTGCTGCACAAAGTGAAATGCGCGCCAGTAATTGGCGGTGCATTTTGGGTAATGTAGTTCATGACTCAAAGCATGTTATATGTGTTAAGGAGAAGCACTGAAACTGTGAATTGTTACATTGGTATTGTAAGTCGCCTGCATATTAGAAAATGGGACAATGTACTAACTAAATGATGTATTTGCAGATTGTGAAACCAGAACAGATCATTGTTGTAACACTGTCTCATTTCATGCTTGCAGGTATGAGTTATTATTGTTTTATTGATTTGATTGGGGTTCAGTGCACACGTATAACGTGTCCGAACGGTCGGCTTGTTTGTAGCGCGGAACACACTTCAATCCAAGTTCCCACACGAACATATTAAGTATTCAGTCAGTCCCTCCAGAAAAACGCGATTATGCGATCGCGTGATTTAACGCATAATCAGCCAAAGTCTGCATATTCATGCGGGGGCCGCATTTTTTCAAATACGCCGCACTTTCGCCGCATAAATTGCCTATTTCCGCGTGCAAAATATGCGGGCTATCATGATTTCATAATCCCCGCATTTTCGTTGCAAAAAAAGTCATATATATTAGCAGAAAGTTGAAAAATTTTCGTTTACTTCACACAAGAGCCGCCATTTCCGCCTATTGCCATGGGAACGTTTTGAAGTGACGTGATTACCCGACGCGAACGTCATCGAAAAGCTTCAAACCCCGTGGAGAAACCACAGATACCGTTGAAACCATGATGAAGCACAAACTCCCATTGGCCAACAAAAATAACAGCAAAAGAGCAAAGCAGTTTCCCTGTGTGCTGACTGATTTCAAAACACAGCTTTGAAGCGTTATGAATCAATGAGTCGATTCAGCGGTTTGAAGCGTTATGAATCAATGAGTTGATTCAGCGGTTTGAAGCGTTATGAATCAATGAGTCGATTCAGCGGTTTGAAGCGTTATGAATCAATGAGTTGATTCAGCGGTTTGAAGCGTTATGAATCAATGAGTCGATTCAGCGGGTTGGATCGCCAAAGTCACGTATTTCAGCAGTTTGACACGCGATCCGAATCATGAATCGACTCTGATTCATAGCATCATGATGCTGTGTTTTGAAATCATCACTATATAAGTCGTTATTTAGTTTTTTTTGCACACAATAACTATTATCGTCGCTTCATAAAGTTATTGTAGAACCACTGTAGTGAGATGGACTTTGTAACGACGTCTTTAGTAGGCTACCTTTTATGGGTCTTGAGAGTGTACATTGTGCCAATGGAGGCCTTTCTGAGCCATCGGAATTCAACTAAAATATCTTAATTTGTGTCCAACAACATAAAGGGAAGTCATTAATGACAGAATTTTCATTTTTAGGTGAACTAACCCTTTAAGAGATTGCACTGTGCATTGGAAGCACTCAAATGTCTGTTTTGTATAGCGACATCTGTAAAACAGGAAGTTATTTATTAATTTTTTCAGAAGTTGTAGCATATTCCTTTTGTAAAGCTACAGAACTTGATTGACTAAATGTTTTGTAAATTTGAGCCATTATTAAGGTCTTCAATAAAACAAGATGAGAACTTAAATATTCCAGCACTTTCTGTGATGTAGTGCTTTTTTTCTCTCTCATCAAACCGCAGTTTTTGCAAGTTCCCGCAATTTTATCGCATAAAATTGCATAAATATCCCGCATTTTTCATCGCATTTTTTAAGAAAACGTGCCGCATAATCAAGGATTTTTGCCCGCAACAATCACAAAAAAAAGCCGCATTTTTCTGGAAGGACTGTTCAGTCCATTTTATCACGAGATTCAAACGATAAATGCCGTTTTGACGCTCTATATATGGCGTGACTGGTCACTTCATGATCACAGTTCAAGCGGGCGCGCGTGAACGCGATCATCTGTGAAGGCGATCATCTCTTACTAAAGAATAAACATGAATGAAGGTATGCTGAGGATACATTACAACTTACTGTCATGTATATATGTGGTGTAATCGCTATATCAGTGTTTCAATGACGTCAATATAACTGCTTGTAAACTAAACCATAACGTTAGCATCACATAATTACCTCAGGCAGTCATTCAGTGTGCACAGAATTTTATACACTAGAGAAATCAACTCTTTCACTAAATACAAGCTCTATATTAGCCTATATATTCATTACATTTTACTTAACCTGTTAGTGATGTCTTGATTATTTCATGCATGTTAAATAAACCTGTCATGAAAATGACAGACACTGTGTATAAAACAACAAATTGGAGAAGAAAACTATTTTATAATTAGATTTAGAAGTTAATGCAAAAACTGCCTTATGTGAAGTTTACATGTTTGCATACAATGTGTTATTTGAGTGTTGATTATTATACCTAAAAATAAATAGCAACTGAATAGTTTGGGCTCTATTTTGTTTACAGCAATATCTTCAATACACTTTTAGATATAATTTAATTAATTCAAGGACAGACACTTTTTTTCTTCTTCAGTAAACAACTGTTAAATCTAAAAAGCAATTTTGTAAAACTGCTGTACCGAACTCCATGATTTCAAAACCGAGGTACGTACCGAACCGTCAGTTTTGTGTAACACCTCTGCTGTCAGTCTTTTATTTTTTGTCATGCGTCACAACACTTCCTTGAGTTCCAGGTGTTTCCGTGTTGTAAATAAAATCATTTTTTAAATATTAAATGTGTCACTCTCTTTAAGTCACGCTCAGAAATGTGTCATTTGCATACCTCACCCCCCCCAGCGCGCGCGACACTGTCACCTTTTTTATTCTGAGGAGTTTGCAGGTCTGTGTAATGCATTTTATTGAATGGAACAATTTAAGATACTGTAAAGAAAACAATCTGTAATACAGAGTCTGCATGAAACATTCTGAAGAGAGATTGTGAAACCAGAACAGATCATTGTTGTAACACTGTCCCATTTCATGCTTGCAGTAAACATCCAAGAAAAGGCATTACTGGTGTTTGTCGTCATTTGGGGTTGATCCTGTGGTGTATCCGAAATCCGCTACAGATATTTCCCCAAAACATCTTATTTTGTTTCACCCTGCATGAATTGGAACAACATGAGGGTGAATAAATAATGGCACAATTAAAATTTTTGCATGAACTTTCCTGCTAAAATAAAGCGTATATAACACGATCTCTGTCAAAGGGAAAAGTGATTTGACTCCGTACACATGACAAAAGGTATAAAAAAATATCTGCCATAGGTTTGAAAAAAAAAAAACGGTAGATATGAAATCTGTTATGTATCTGTAAGTCTGTGTCTTTATCTTCTGATAAGATTGAGTACCAAGTACTTCAAGCCCGTGGAGAGGAGTACATCCATAACAGCCTTAAAGGAAACCAGAGAGAGACAATCTAACAAACGAGAACCAGCAGGGACGTGGGCTCCCAGACATCACAACAGACCCAGGGCTGATGGCACGTTTTGAATCCAGTGGTGTTACACTGATTGGAAGAGAGCCCAAGACGTGTGGTGTCACTGCCTCATGGCGTGCCTCAGAATGCCCAGTATCTTACCCGCTGCATCTGGTTCGTATTTAGTTGGATGTCATGAGTGCAACGGCGCCTATCCCCCCCGCCCCCCTCCATGCACTTTCAGCCCGGTTATCAAACACAGAGCCCATTCAAGAGTTCAAAACCTTACTGGAGCTGCACACCTCAGCCTGCAAGTGTGCATGACACCATTGCTGTGTCTCAATTCACATAATATCCATCCAAAACAGTATTCAAATCAGAATTAGTGTGTCCCAAATCGTAGCATGTTGAAATGAGTATTCCAAGATGGTTAGAATCTGAAGTGCAGATCCGTGTACACTCTGGGTGCTTCTTATTTCTTATTTGCACATCGTTGTTTCCTTAACTCACTTCATTTCTGCACTTTTTAGCTCCACCCCCTTAGGACGCGAAGGAATTATATAGGCTACTTTTGTATCCTTGCTCATCAGGAAGCTTCCTCACTCCTCGCGGAGCAATCAGAGAATTGAGACGTCCTTAAAGAAGGCTGAGTTTGATCGGTTTCCAGGGTGCTTCTCAATACTCAAATTGATGCTTCCTCGTTTCCTCGCTCCTCCGTCCTCCAGCCTGTGACCCGGAAACCGATCAAAGTTAGCCATCTTGATAGACATCACAATTCTCTAATTGCACAATGAGGAGGTGAGAAGTGAGGAAGCTTCCTGAGGAGATTTATGAGCAAGGACCATAAAAAAATATGGACGTAGTGTCCGTGACGTCACCCATAGGATTCTGAAGAGCAGTTTTGAAGCGTAAAGTAGGGTCGAGCTGGCCGTCGCCATCTTGGTAGAGCGTCATCACGCGTCAATCCCCGGATAACTGACAATGGGCAAAGAGGCGGGACGTGGGCGGAGCTGAGATGACGCGATGACTAACAGACAACAGACAAACGGCAATCCACCTGTCACTCAAAGTGACCACGCCCTTAATTATGCATAACTTTAAGGCTTTATATAATGTAAACGAATGAGTTATAAAAAAATTCACCCCCCTCACAGTCGTCATGAAGGGCAAAATTAGCCGTATAGACCAAAACCACACTTTGTACCAGACTGTAGACATATTTTTTTCTGCTGTAAAGTTGGGCATTTTAACATGAGCTCAATGAGATTCTGCTCCTTTCTGGAGTCTGTCTCTAGCGGCCAGTCGATGAATTGCAGTTTAACTCACTTCCGTATTGGCTTCAAGAGAAACGGGGGGAGGTTGCCTCTTGGCAAGGACACACAAGTGCATCCTATTTGGAAATTTTTCTTATCTAGAAACCTGACGCACGTATAAATTCTCCTCCCCCTTCACATCTGTCACAATAATTTGAATTTATACTTTACCTTTGCAGTTTACATAAATCATATATCATGCATATTTCAACAGGGCATCTTGCTTTATTATTATTGTTATTATTATTATTTATGACTTTCTTAAATAACCAAACTTCAACAACATAAGGGCAGATCCTTTGAGCAAAGCTGATGACGCTTTGAAGGGACGTTTGAGTGATCATGAATAATCCAAAATACAAATAATCCTTTCTTCGATTCCTCCGTCCTCATTTTTTTTCTTTGCAGCCTTCCCTCGCATCCTACGGGGGTGGAGCTGAGACGCGAGGAAAGGAAACAAGGATGCACAAATTACAAATGAGAAGCACCCCAGGTCATGGGATGGAGGACGGAGGAGCGAGGAAACGAGAATTTAACATCAATTTAAGGCTGTGCTTGACTCCATTTACAGACATACACTCGCAAACTTGCCTAAGCCCTTTCCCTCAGGCTCAGGGGAATCCCCACCACCATTTTGAAGTGCGTCCAACACGAAGCAACAAATTACAGACAGTAAACTGATCCCCTCTTCTATTTCTGACATACTCCAAGCACTCGTGCTACTTCTGACATTGAGAACAAATGGTCACTTTGTAGCGTCCAGTGTAGACATGGTGTAAGAAGATTTCAGTTGATGTCATATGGTGCATCACTTCGGTTACTGTAAGAGAAGCTGAAGGCTTCAATACCATTGTACAATAATAGTATCAGATGCTAAAACCATGATAGTTGAAATATACCATGGTTCCATCTGCCACTGTTATTGTTTGGAAGGATAATTATGTTTGATGAATGTTACGTTGACTTAATTAGTTACATTTATATATTCGTTTTCTAGGCACTCAAAGCACTTTACATGGAAGGGGGAAACTCCTCGACCACCACCAATGTGCATCACCTGGATGATGTGACGGCAGCCATATTGCGCCAGAACGCCCACCACACACCAGCTTATTGGTGGAGACTGAGAGGAGACCAATAATATTGTGGAGAGGAGACCAATAATATTGGGGGAAAGGAGATTGATAAAGCCAATCAGTATATGGGGATGATTAGGAGGCCATGATGGACAGAGGCCAATGGGCAAATTTGGCCTGTGGGATTTTTAATGACCTCAGAGAGTCAGGACCTTGGTTTAACGGAATGTTATCAAAAGTACAGACGGCGATACCAAGTCGGTACTGAAATGTAAAAAATGTGACGCTTTGAGTGCTGTTGAGCGGAATCGCAAATAGGTCTGATTGCCCATTGTGCTCACGCGGTCATCAACAATTTCTGTGATTGGCTTACCACGACCAGCGCTTCAAAAACATGTTGTAAATATACATCAATGACGCTTTTCACAGAGCGCTTGAATGAGGGCGCCTTTCAGTCTACCGGTCCGCTGGTCGACGCCTGCTTGTGCTTTCAGACGCTCCTGCTCCAGCTTTTAAAACACTTTCAAACACGTCCGTGTGCTTTCAAATGCTCCCGTGCGCTGATGTCAGTCACAGATAAGCACATCCAATGAGCAGTCAGATGTATTAAAGCCGCACTAGGTAACTTTTGCTCTCGGGCTCCCCCTACAGTTGTGAAACAGTATTGTCCTCTACTACTGTCGTAAACTGTCATCCTACATCAGTGGATGCATCGCACGTGCATTTGTTGACATGACAACTATGATAGCCCTGAACACTGCAGGAGTTCACATGCAGGTGTTCTGCTTGCGTCGCGTGTGAAATGTCTTCATCCAAGGTACAGTGGCATATGTTTCAGCATGTCATATGAATACAATTTCATGGGTTTTATTTTTTTCAAACGCCAAATGATCGCGATGCTCACGTTTACAAGCCAGCGTCATTATAGTAGCCTAGTCTATTGGTTCCCGTTTTACAGAATCTATATGATACTTCAATTCAATGTTTGAGTGATGGGTAATAACCATATATCGTCAATATTATAATATCAAGCTACCATAGATGAATCTGCAAATTCGAAAAATCGATTTGCATTATAGCTTGAGGCAAGACAAATAAACAAATATCACAGACATGTTAGGTATCCTAAAATATGATTTTGTACGTCTTACGTATTTACTTGCAAGAATGTAGCCCCTCCTCCTTCAGCTCACGCCAACGAGCAAACGCTGGCCCAATGTTGATCCTCGTCCTGCCTTTAATCCGATCACTTTCTCGTTTCCTCTTTTTGCTTTCCTCAGACAAAACCTTTGCTTTCTTATTTTTCTGTGCTGCTTCGGCCATGACTATAACATTCGGCAAACAAATGATTTGCGAGCGATGTTTTCACGCACGTCCGAATTTAAGGAAGTGGGGATGGTGGTGGAAGTGACGTATATGCCACCGTAAAGCAGTCGAATTTTGTAGTTCTTTTTGTTCTCGGGTTACTACCCGAAACCCGAAGTTTAAAAGTACGATTAAAAACGATACAGACCCCGTCAGGCTATGGCAGACGTGTCATTCAACCTATTGTAAGTCGATGTATCATCACAAGAGTTTTGAAAATATATTATGAAGGTTGAAAAGTTACCTAGTGCTGCTTTAACACTTCCAGCTCAACATCGCTCAAAGCGTCACATTTCAGTACCGATTTGGTACTTTTGACAACACTGTTTTAACGTCTCATCCAAAGTCACGTTTCTACCCAAAAAAAATTGTCCCAGGAACTTTTTCCCCCAGACCTGTTGCAGTCAGCGTTTCCATCACAGTCTAAAGTACCCTGAAGTCCCAATTCCCATACTATCCATCCTAAGTAGTATTTCGAAATTACAATTAGTGTGTCCCAAATCGTAGTACGTTTCCACCGAAATTACCCGGAACAATTTGTCCCAGGAACCTTTTTTCCTGTCTGTGTTTCCATCGCAGTCTAAAGTATCGTGAAGATTAGGCAAATTAGTCCGGTGACTTGGACTGCGCGCAACTTTCCAGTTCCCGCCGGACTTCGTCCTCTGCATATAAGCTTAATAAGCCTGAACCTCGTCATCGGTCCATCTGTCGTATTTTTTAAAGGAACACGCCGACTTTTTGGAACTTTAGCTTATTCACCGTATCCCCCAGAGTTAGATAAGTCCATACATACCATTCTCATCTCCGTGCGTGCCATAACTCTGTCTGACGCACACACCGCTAGCCTAGCTTAGCACAAACACTGGAGGTAAATGGCTCCAGCTAGCTTACTGCTCAATAAGTGACAATATAACGCCAACATTTTCCTATTTACATGTTGTGATGTGCAGTTATATCGTTTAATAAGACCGACGGAAAATTAGTGAGTGCAGCGGCCCAATGATATTACACAGCGCCTGAAAATAGGCTAACTTCTGTCAACATAACCAATGTGACAACCTGCTTACACAGAGTGCGCTGGGGACTATTTTCAGGTGCTGTGTAATATCATTGCGCCGCTGCACTCATGGTACGGCTCAAAGTTCCTTGATTATTACACAGGAATGAGAGTATAGTTCCTAGCCATATCGGCAAGTTTTCATTTTCCGTCGGCCTTAGTACACGATGTAACTATACACATCACAGCTGGCTAGCTGGAGCCATTTACCTCCAGTCTTTGTGCTAAGCTGGGCTAGCGGTGGTGCGTCAGACAGAGTTATGGCACGCACAGAGATGAGAATGGTATGTATGGACTTATCTAACTCTGGGGGATACGGTGAATAAGCCAAAGTCCCAAAAAGTTGCCGTGTTCCTTTAAACTCCATTGTTGATTTGAATAGCAAACAACTCTTACTGCACACACCGCAACAAACTTTAAAAAATGGCGGCTGAAATAACATTGTAGGGTGGTTGTGTCCACACATTGCTAAGTCACATTTATATGCAAACACCATGTTGAAGTGAATTTTGCATCCGATTTCCCCTTTAAATAAACGCACTGGAAATGATGCAAGAAAGATCTAACTACAAACAAATGGAATTTAATAGTGTGTTGTAAACAGCCGTCTTGCCAATTTGGAAGCAAGAGTAGCCTAATTAACCTCGAAAGCTGTTTTCACTGACATGTTTGTTTATATCAGGTCACTTTCAGCCTAATTCCTACATTTGTTTTTTTGTGGAACATTTGCTGTTAGTTAAGACAGATCCATAAAAAACTGTTGATGGCAGTCACAAAACTATTTTTTTTCATAGGAAAGATATCTGCATGATCCAGAGCACCACAACCACAGCAAACCGCAATCAGTATTCCAATGTGTTTGGAAAAATAAACCTAGATTTTCTAAACCATCTGAATATAGAGGGATGAAATAGTTCGGCTAAGGATTCTGGTTTGACGGAAAGGTCAAAAGTTGAGTTTTGCCTCAGGTATGTGACATTAAAAGTGGAATACACGCGAAACAACATCCTGAAACGAGCACAATTACTCGACAGCTGAAAAGTAAATTGGACAGATGTTTGTGGAGATCAGGTGATGTGGGCAGGGTGAGCATCATACTGTTAGCCATGAGTTTCCATGAGGCCGGCTTTCTTTCAGAGGCAGTCTTTCAGGCAGATGTTACAGAACCTGTTCCTTGTCGAGATGCATTGGCAACTTTTGGCTCTCCTCTTGCTGTTTTATCAGACACTTATACTGACGGTAACTGCGAGGAAACAAAGTGGTAAGACAACTTTTATCAATTGATCATTTCTCTTTCATATCTGCTTATAAAAAATGCTGAATAATCATATACACTTACAAAAAAAGTATGTTACTCCTAAGGTTTTTGGACATCCACAATAGTATTCTTGGAGTAATTCTATATGCACTAGTGCAGTTAATGTGCCATTGTACTTTTTTGTAACAGTAATTTCAATATATGCACCAAAACTTACACAAATGTTTATTTTTTTATGGAAAGAATAGTTCCGTCTCCCAAATCTGATTAGATAAGCAGGTTCAAAGATGTTTAAATAGCTGATTTATGTGATTCCACAGGTGTGTGATTATCAGTTGAATGTTATATTAATGTGAGGAAATGCTACATTGTGTGTTGCAGTGATTCCCTGGACTTTTTCTTACATTAATATGACATATTGTGTTTTGGCATCCTGTTGAAAGAAGTAACGGAATAACCTACTGAATTAGCATTATGGATTTGCTTTAGAAATCACTGAGATGAAATTAAATATGACGCTTTGTGAGGGCTCGGTTTGTTTTAAATCCTATATTTATATGGGATGTGTCCAATTAGGAGACACAGGTCTAACAGCTGAATGGAGTTGATAGTGCTGTGTTTATGAGTCTATATGTGATATACGGTCTCAAACGTTTACACACCCCTTGCAGAATCTGAGAAAATGTGAATAATTTTAACAAATTAAGAGAGACCATACAAAATGCATGTTATTTTTTATTTATTACTGTCCTGAATGAGATATTTTACATACAAGATGTTAACATATAGTCTACAAGACAAAAAAAAAGCTGAATTTATAAAAATTACCCTGTTCAAAAGCATATGAACCCTTGATTCGTAATACTGTGTGTCGTTCTCTGGACGATCCACGGCTGTTTTTGTGTTTTGTGATGGTTGTTCTTGAGTCTCTTGTTTGTCCTGAGCAGTTAAACTGACCAACGTTCTTCAGAAAAATCCTACAGATCCATAAAATCCTTCAGTTTTCCAGCATTTTTTGCATATTTGAACCCTCTCCAGCAGTGACTTTACGGTTGCTTTGGCATCGTTAAAGGCAATTTGTAATTTTCTCCACTAGAGGTCACTTATTCAAAACATGGCGTAGCTTGATGTTGGGATTATGGGAGTTGTTGTCTTGCGCTTCCGCTTCTTCCGCTCATGTGTGTGTGGGGGAACGCAGCGCTGTTTTATCATATTACACACATTTGAGTATGTTAAAGTGATGTACTCTGTGCGTTCACTCGGCGCTACTATGAGACATTTGTTCACACTGCAGTGAGCGAGATCATATTAGGCGGTAAAACATGTACTCGCGGTAAATCAACAACACCAGATTTAAACAATAAGACTAACTGTGTTGAGCTGGAGAACAATCATTAGTTTCTGTCCATCAATGATCCAAACAGTTGCTCACCTGTCTAATAAAAAAAATATCTTTGGTGTTTTCATGGTTTCTACAAAATTAAACCGGAAATCGAGGGTAACGCGGGTATGATGTCATTGATAGGCGACGCGTGTTCTGGTTAAAATCGCTTATTTCTCTGGATTTAAACATTGTTGGAAACATTTGGGATAATGCAAGTACACAGGTCAACAAAATATACAACACTGTTCTGTTTTTTGGATATTGTGCCTTTAAAGAGTTTAGGGTGGTTGCTTATACATCATGTGTCCCTCATTCAATGTGCTGAGAAAATAGAGATTTTTTTTCAGCTAATCAGAATCTTTATTTTAAACAGTTGCTACTATGTGTTGTTGGTCAAACTTTAGATTAGGGTCCAATTCCCACTTATTAACTACGACTTTTGCCTCAATAAACTCCTAATTACTGCTTAATGATAGTTAGTAAGGTGGTTGTTACATTTAGGGGTAAATATATGATCATGCAGAATAAGGCATGAATATGTGCTTTATAAGTACTAATAAACAGCCAATATCCTAATATGCATGTTAATAAGCAACTAGTTAATGGTGAGAATTTAACCCTAAACTAAAGTGTTTCTGTGTTTTCTAATGATCCCTAATTATATAACAATTCAAAATATGTTTTATTTAATATTAAGGGTGCAACCTGTAAAAAGAAATGTTTATGGTCTCTGGTATTCACTATATTGCCAAAAGTTTTGGGACGCCTGCCTTTACATGCACATGAACTTTAATGACATGCCATTCTTAATCCGTAGGGTTTAATATGGAGTCGGCCCACCCTTTGCAGCTCTAACAGCTTCAGCTCTTCGGTTAAGGCTTTCCACAAGCTTTGTGTTTATGGGAATTTTTGACCGTTCTTCTAGAAGCACATTTGTGAGGTCAGGCCCTGGGGCCAGTTGCATAAACTAAGCCATTATGTTAAGACAGTGTCTTAAGATCTAGTATGAGCCACTAGCAGTTAGGCAAGTGGCATTCAGTCTCACTTTTCGTATCAAAGTTGTCCAGTCTATGTTTTTATGTAACTGATTTAAAAAAATTATGAACAGTCTTAAAGAAAAAAAATTATGTCTAACTTGTAAGACTAGTCTTAACTGTTTATGCAACCGGCCCCATATGTTGGACGAGAAGGCCTGGCGGCTCTCAGTCTCCGGATTGAGGTCAGGACTCTGTGCAGGCCAGTCAAGTTCCTCCACACCAAACTCGCTCATCCATGTCTTTATGGAGCGATGCTTTGTGCACTGGTCAGTCATGTTGGAACAGGGGCCGTCCCCAAACCGTTCCCACAAAGTTGGGAGCATGAAATTGTCCAAAATGTCTTGGTATGCTGAAGCATTAAGAGTTCCTTTCACTGGAACTAAGGGGCGAAGCCCAACCCTTGAAAAACAACCCCCATACCATAATCCCCCCTCCACCAAACTGTACACTTGGCACAATGCAGTGAGGCAAGTCCCGTTCTCCTGGCAAACGCCAAACCCAGACAGAGAAGTGTGATTGGTCACTCCAGAGAACACGTCTCCGCTGCTCTAGAGTCCAGTGGCGGCGCGCTTTACCCCACTGCATCCCATTTGCATTGCATTGCACTTGGTGATGTAAGGCTTGGATGAGCTGCTCTGCCATGGAAACCCATTCCATGAAGCTCTACACACTGTTCTTGAGCTCATCTGAAGGCCACACAAAGTTTGGAGGTCTGTAGATATTGACTCTGCAGAAAGTTGGTGACTTCTGCGCACTGTGACCCTCAGCATGCGCTGACCCCGCTCTGTGATTTTCCGTGGCCTACCACTTCGTGGCTGAGTTGCTGTTGTTCCCAATTGCTTCCACTTTGTTATAACACCACTAACAGTTGAGCGTGGAATATTTATTCAATTTCACAAATGGACTTTACACAGGTGGCCACCGATCACGGTACCACGCTTGAGTTCTCTGAGCTCCTGAGAGCGGCCCATTCTTTCACAAATGGTTGTATAAGCGTCTGCATGCCTAGTGCTTGATTTATACACCTGTGGCCATGGAAGTGCTTGGAACACCTGAATTCAATGATTTGGAGGGACATCAGTTCATACACATTCAAAGAGCACGTTCACTCCTTCAATAAGCATTGTAGAAGTATGGCATTGATTTATTATTTGTACCCCCCCCCACACACACACACATATTTTCTCAGTTTCATTTGATTGACATCCATGTACAAAATATAGAAGAACACAAGGATGAGACTGCAGCAGATGCATCTCAGCTTGGCTCACCAACGTCTTTTTTAGACATTGGTGTCTGTCTTTATTTCCCTAATGAAGGGCATGAAGATAAGAACCATCTGCCACTTTCCTCACATCTCCCCCCGTGAACCCTCTCCAGTGGCTCATGTGTAACACAACACACACAGACAAGAGCCTTCAATCTCCCGTCTCTGGTTTTGGCATTAGTCGGATGTAAACATGCATGCACTCTGTACATTAAGAACACATTTTGTGAAAAGAAAGAGAGACACTGAGAGAGAGAGAGAGTAAACAGTTAGAGCAGATGCTTTATACAGTTGAATTACTACAGGGACAAACTCTTGGAGCGGTGCAGAGTTAAGTGCCTTGCTTAAGGGTACAATGGTAAATCACGTTCTTTGAAGGGACTGAACCAGTAACTTTGTTTTCTGGCCACGGCCTTTGACCACTACTAGTTGTTGTTGCTCATCCCTAATGGTTTTAGCCATGGAGAGTTTTAATGATAGAACAAACTAAAAAGTATCTAAAATTATATTACTAAATCGTTTTTTTAATGTGTTTACATAAATGTCTCATAAAAACATTTTAGTTACTTATATTTTATTTTTTATAAATATATAAATATTTTATAAATACACTCTAAAAAATGCTGGGTTAAAAATAACCCAAGTTGGGTTGAAAATGGACTAACCCAGCAATTGGGTTGTTTTAACCCAGCAGTTGGGTTAAATGTTTGCTTAAAATGTTTGCTTTAAAATTGGGTTAAAACAACAAGCAGCAATTAGGCAGCAAGTGAACACTTTGTCCTCAAAGTTGATGTGTTAGAAGCAGGAAAAATGGGCAAGCGTAAGGATTTGAGCGAGTTTGACAAGGGCCAAATTGTGATGGCTAGACGACTGGGTCAGAGCATCTCCAAAACTGCAGCTCTTGTGGGGTGTTCCCGGTCTGCAGTGGTCAGTCTCTATCAAAAGTGCTCCAATGAAGGAACAGTGGAGAACCGGCCACAGGGTCATGGGCGGGCGAGGCTCATTGATGCACGTGGGGAGCGAAGGCTGTTCCGTGTGGTCCGATCAAACAGACGAGCTACTGTAACTCAAATTACTCAAGAAGTTAATGCTGGTTAAAAATGGTTTGAGGAGCACAACAAGTTTGAGGTGTTGACTTGGCCTCCAAATTCCCCAGATCTCAATCCAATCGAGCATCTGTGGGGTGTGCTGAAGAAACAAGTCCGATCCATGGAGGCCGCACCTCACAAACTTAGAGGACTTAAAGGATCTGCTACTAACATCTTGTTGGCAGATATCACAGCACATCTTCAGGGGTCTAATGGAGTCCATGCCTAGATGGGTCAGGGCGGTTTTGGCAGCATGCAGACAGCAAATAGTGTTGGCCCAAATCCGGCCCACATTGAATCCACATGTACCAGATGTGGCCCGGATTAGGGCCAACACTATTTTCTTTCATAATGTTATGCCTGATATTATATAGCGTCTTCTGGGTCGTTGTTAGGTGGTTACTCAAGTCAGTGCTTTTATTAAGTCTGATAGCATCATTAATCACCATTAACCATGACAATTCACATGTCAAATTTAAAATCTGTACTGCACTGAAAAAATGCATGCAGCAAAATACTTTCTGGAGTTTAGCCAGGTGACAGAAAGAAACCCGGCCCTTTTCAAGCAAAGAGATGCCATGCGTGCTCATGGCCTTTAGAATGTCATCTCAAAGCCCCAAATGTCAGCGCAGAAGGTGTAATGTGTCAGAGAATATGATTGCACATAAATCCCATTGCAGAGTCCTAGAAACGTTCCCTTGAGATGTTGCCTATTTACTGCTAATCATTGAAATGTTTTTCAGAGAGCTGGCGACTGGAGTGCAGGAGCTGTCTGGAGTGTTCGAAGGAAAATGGCTGCCTGCGCTGCCCTGAGCGGCTCTTCCTGTTCCTCAACAGAGATGGCATGAGCCACCACGGATCTTGTCTTCACTCCTGCCCCTCTGGACACTTCGGCCTCCGGGGAAAAGATCTCAACCGCTGCATGAGTGAGTCCAAATCAGCGTACAATCATATCTAAAAGTCCAAACCTCTTCCAAACCTTTCATTTCTTTATTACAAATATCAAATATATTTATTTTATTTTTATTTAAAATTCTCACAAATATTTTTTTAAAGAATTATGTGGGATGAATCTAAACACTGTGAAATGTGTCAGGGAGCTGATAATAATAATAATAATAATAATAATAATAATAATAACAATAATAATGCTTGATATGTCCTTAATATTAAATCTTTTTTTTTGGGGGGGGGTGTTTGTTTAAAATAAATAAATTTAAATAAATAAATAATATTTTATTTTATCATATTTTATCATTTTTTAAATATATGTCTTAAGTTTTTACAATTTACTTATTTGTTTATTGTTCTTTGGGATTGAATTTGTTTGTTTAAAATTTATATTTTATTTAAAACACTTGCTAATATTTTAAGGTACTCTGTGGGATGTGTTGGTGAAATGTGTAATGGAGCGGAAAGTACTACAATAAATAAATAAAAAATAGGTCCTTAATATTATTTTGTTTATTTAAAATTAATATTTCTTATTTTTGCTAATATTTTTAAAAGTAATTCTGTGAGATGAGTTGGTGAAATATGCCATAGAGCTGAAAGTACTACAATCTAATATTATTATTAATAATGATGTTTTAAAAATATGTCCTCAATATTCAATCATAATTTGTTTTACTATTTAGTTATTTGTTTATTTGTCTGTTTGTTTATGTCTTTGGGATTTTGTTTGTTTGTTTAAAATAAATATTTTATTTTATATTCTTGATAATATTTTTAAAAGGAATTCTGTGGGATGAGTACTAGAGTACTATAATATAATAATAATAATAATAATAATAATAATAATAATAATAATAATAATAATAATAATAATATATTTTTTAAATAGGTCCTTAATATTAAATCAGTTTTTTTTAATATATATGTATTTGTTTATTTAATATATTTAATATTCTAAAAAGTGGGATATAATAATAATATATCCTTATTTATAACCAAAAAACGATCTGTTTGTTTTTTGGGGCCAGAATGCATTTGAACTTGATATCTTGAGAAAGCCTGTTTAATACCACACACCTTATACATGACCGTAATCCTGATACACATATCTCCCAGAATGCAAAGCTCCAGACTGTGAGAGGTGCTTCAACAAGGACTTTTGCACCAAGTGCAATGGTGGATATCTGCTCTTCAAAGGCAAATGCTTCAAAAGCTGTCCAGAGGGCACGTTTCCTCAGTCCACAGACTGCGTGGGTAAGAGCTTGACTTGTTTATGGACCTTCTTTATGGGTAGATGATGCCATTAAACTCTCGTTACCATACTGAAAGAAACCTATCAGTCATGTTTTATTTGGAGCAATTACATCAAGATGTTTCCTCATGTGTGGCAATAAAAAGCAGCAGATTAGGGCTTAGAGGAAATTTCTGGTTGCATTTACAGGGGATTCACATGCCATTAACTTGATGCAAAAAAAAAAACGTACACAGTAGCGTTGATAAAAAAGATAAAGTCGAGTCGCATTTCATTACACTTTATACAATACTGCAGCTTCACAGTAATAAACAAGAAAATAACAGTGTTAATGTTGCAAAGTTCTTTTATTATTAAATGATTACAATTTCAGCTGTAAAAAGACAATATTCAGCTCGAATTTAGTTCAGTGTTGATTTAATTCAGTTCAATAACCGTGTTGCAAAGTTCATAAATCATGAAGCACTCGGTTCAGCTATAAAGCAGCTCATTAATCAGCTCAAGTCAGTTCAGTGTTGTTTCAAGGTGCAGTATGTAAGATTGACAGCTAGTGGTTGAAGAGGGTACTGCAGTCCAAATTCAAAATTACACTTCTATATAAAATTGTTGATACAATGTAAAGTATTTGCTCTGGCACTTGTTTTAAAGGGGTCATGAACTGAGAAATCAAATTTTCCTTGAGCTTTTGACATATATGAGGTCATCATACTATAATAATATCCTGTGAGTTTCAGAACTGAAAACTTACTTGTTAGTCCAAAAACAGCTTTTATTGTAACCAAGCCCAGAGATCGACTCGTTGTGGAATGTGCCTATTTATGACATCATAGATCAGGGAAAGACCGCCTCTGTAGAAGAAGATCAACACCTACTTCATCATCCCAACTTTGGCCCCGCCCACTGGAGTGTTAGTGAGATGATGAGGAGAGAAGAGCGATACAGGATCACTAGACTAAAAATAACATTACCTTCCAAAGGATCCTAATGCTGGGATTGTGCTTATTTATATAACAATTTAAATGTCTCAGTTGAGCATTATTTATGTGTATTCACTACATTTCACTGTGGATTCTTTGGTCACAATTTCGTCACAGGCTTTGCAAACAGACTTTTACGATACAGTAATGCCACAACATGTAACCGTGTTGATTCTGATGCCTGATCTGAGACCAGTGATTTCTGATATGTAATGATTCATGTACAGTCAGATTGTCACATGTCTGTCTTGTCTTGTTTAGCACGCTGTGTTTTTGTTATTTTCTGTGTCATGTGCGCTCCTGTCTTTTGTCTTGACCCCCACGCCTCTTGTTATCTGATTATTGGTTTATTTGCCCCACCTGTTCTTCCCCATTACCTGCCTTGTTTGTCCCCTATTTAATCTCATTGTGTCTTCAGTCCTGTGCTAGTTCGTTGTCGTTGGTATGTCTCCTGTTTTCATGCTCCTTGTTCCCGACCCTGGTAGTTTGTCTTTGTTATGTTTGATTTTCCCCCTTGTTGGTTTTGTTTTGTGTTTATTTAGATTTTGTATTCAATAAATACCCATTTATGGACGACATCCACCAACGATTCAGCACAGGACTGCATACACAAGGAGATTATGAAGGCACAAACAAGGCAGGAAATTAGAGAGAACAGGTGGGGCAAATTGACTAATAACCAGATAACAAGATGGTCGGGGTTGACAAGAGACCAGAGACATGACATGATACCAAAACATGACAAATACACCACACATGCTTACACAGGACAAGACAGACATGTGACACAGATGTTCTTTATCTATGTGTCAGTAAATCAAACCAGTGACTAAACACTCAACTCCACATTGTTTCTCTTAGTAGTAGAATAAAATAAATAAAATAATCTGTTTTTTAAACTGTGATTAAATTATAGAAAGTGATCAAAGAACGCTCCCTTTAAAATCACTGGAGCTGTCAATCAAACAGCGCAAGTTTATCAGTGACTGAGTTCTGAACTCCCGTTATAATCAACGAATCTCTTATTTACATTGTGTTTGCACTGTTAGTTATGATGAAAGCATTTGTGAGAGAGCAGAAATTGAGTTACAATGACGAGATCACAGCATTCATGCGCTCAACATGTCTGGGATCAGCAGCCAATCACAGCAGTGGGCGTTTACACTGAAGTCTCACAGCAGCCAATCACAGCAGTGGGCGTTTACATTGAAGTCTCACAGCAGCCAATCACAGCAGTGGGCGTTTACACTAAAGTCTCACAGCAGCCAATCACAGCAGTGGGCGTTTACATTGAAGTCTCAAAGCAGCCAATCACAGCAGTGGGCGTTTACATTGAAGTCTCACAGCAGCCAATCACAGCAGTGGGCGTTTACACTAAAGTCTCACAGCAGACACGCCCCTTCAAACAGAGCGTTCAAATCAGAGACTAAAATCAGGGTAGGAAAAATGCCTTTTATTTATTTTTTATTTACAATTTTTTATGTAAAAATCTTACTAACATTATAACTGACCTAGTTTGTTGTTTTCCGCCAAATGGCAACCCGGGGTGTTGAAATATTATTATCACACAGACCAAAACCAAAACACATTTCAAAGTAGAATAAATGCCTGTAGCAATGTGAACATGTAAAAAAAATTACATACAGCACCAGTTTAGTTCAATAATAATGCAAAGTTAGTAATATGCAATAAGCAGCTCTACATATAGTATTGTTGTGGTAAACATGCACAAAGATGAAGATACAATAGAGCAGTCTTTATTTTAATCCTACAAACACAGGAACTCACGTAGGAATAAACGCTAAACACTTCGATTAATAAATGAGAACTGACATAGGACTGAACATAATGAAAGACAGGTGCAAATTATAAGTAACCTCTTCAGTACAATAACAATGTCGATGTTGCAGACCTCATCAGATCAGGAATAGCTCACCAAAAATATAAACCGGAGATATTTTGAAATTAATTAAAGATTGGTAATTCAGTTTGCTTTTATGATTCAGTATTCTTTATCTCCAGAAGGATGTGTGTTCCGTGTCGTTGGCGTCTGGGGCGAATGGAGCCTGTGTCAGCAAAATGGCCTGAGCTGTGGTGTCAGATGGGGGCAGCAGAGCAGGACCCTTGAGCTGTCCAGCAACACGCCTGAAGAGACTGAAGCGTTATGCCCACCTCAGACTGAGAGCAGAAAGTGCCGGATGAGGAAAAGGTGTCTAAAAGGTGAATAATATTTCTAGTATTGTTCATGCCAGTTGCAGAATTTCATATAGCTAAACCAAATGTGACATTATAAAGTGGTCCTCTTTAAAAAGTCTTTCTTGTTGCGGCTCAGTGTTCAGTGATTTACCCACTACATTAAACACAAGATCTTTGAATGGTTCCATTTCCTTGACCAAATTTGAGAAATTGTGTTTTGTTTTCATGTTAGAGCTAGCCTGGTCCTAAAATTATAAAATCGATGCCGCCTTAGGTAAACAGACATGAGTGAGTGGGTCCAATATTATTGATCGTAAAAAGTGGGTGGGTCTTGTCCCACCCACGTACAATGGTTCCGACGGCCATGATGAAGAGCAGTTTTGAAGCGTAAAGTAGGGTCAAGCTGGCCTTCGCCAGCTTGGCAGCGTGCGTCACTCCCAGATAACAGAAAATGGGCAAAGAGTCGGGACGTGGGTGGAGCTGAGATGACGTGATGACTAACAGACAGCAGACAAACGGCAATCCACCTGTCACTCAAAGTGGCCACGCCCTTAATTATGTAGAACTTTAAGGCTTTATATAATGTAAATTAATGAGTTATAAAAAATTCACCCCCCTCACAGTTGTCATGAAGGGCAAAATTAGCCGTATAGAGCAAAACCGCAATTTGTACCAGACTGTAAACGTGTTTTTCTGCTGTAAAGTTGGGCATTTTAACATGAGCTCAATGAGATTTTGCTCCGTTCTGGAGTTAGGTCGAGGTCTCTAGTGGCCAGTCGAGGAATTGCAGTTGAAGTCACTTCCGTATTGGCTTCAAGAGAAGCTGGGGGAGGTTGCCGCTTGGATTGAACGAGTGCACTCGATAACGTCCACTATGGTTTCGGACACCACTAATGGCTTGTTTCTGCCGAGCGGTACGGTTTAGTACGATTCGGGACACTAAAGCCTGACAGTACCCTTACTTGATAGGTGTGCTGTAGCGATCAACGTCAATCTTGCGCAAAGAAGAAAGCGACACAGTAAAGTAAACAGTGGACGACATACAGCAGATCTTGTCCTTGCTTCTCGGTGCGTGGCTGTTATCACAAGAAGACGACACGCTTTGTTTGAGCAAAGGCTGCAGGCTGCAAGGAAAAACCATAGACTGTAAAAAAATAAGGACGTAGTGTCCGTGACGTCACCCATAAGTTTCCGTAGAGCATTTTTGAAGCCTAAAAGCCGGCCGTCGCCATCTTGGCAGCGCGTCACTGTGCGTCACTCCCGGATAACTGACAATGGACAAAGAAGCGGATGAGTTATAAAAAAATTCACCCTCCTCACAGTTGTCATGAAGAGCGAAGAGCAAAATTAGCTGACCAAAACCACTTTTTGTACCAGGCTGTAAACATTTTTTTCTGCTGTAAAGTTGGGCATTTTAACATGGGGGAGATAGATTATCTCTAGCGTCCTGTACGTGTTGGTTTCAAGAGAGACCACGGGAGGTTGGCGCTTGGCAACACAGCCGAAAAAACACTCACAAGTGGCGATTCTCTGTCAAGTGAGTCTAGCTCCACCCTTTAGTACCAGACTACTGTGCTAGGTACCCCAACGGAAGGGTGCCAAAAAAGTGGTATGGTATTGTTCGGAATTAGGGTACCATTCACAACTTCTGACAATGAAAACAGCAAAAATTGTGTTCAGAACTGTATTGAACCGTACCGCTCAGTGGAAACGAGCCTTATAAATGGCTGTTACTCCGGCGAGAGCAGCCTTTCCTCGGCTAGTCCTTCTGACGTCTGCCGCTGGCTCTGATGTCTCTGTGGTGTCTCGAGCTATAATTTGTCTTGTGTAGATGTAACGGTAATCTTTGGTCTCATGGATCTATAATTTGTTCCCTGGCAAATCGTTTAGGCTGAGGGCAAAGTGAAGTTTCATTACTTTTAAATTTTTAGTCTATAACTTTACGTTACAGTTGTAGCCGACTAGCGCTGACTTTGAGACTGGGTTGTGTTTCATGTCATTTAATGTTATCACAGTGATAATCATATTGTCTGAACCAGATATTAATATACAGATGTTCTCCTCATTGTTGTCACTTTACTAGAGCAAGCTCCTGATTGGTTAACGCGGCGCGAATATCCGCCAAAGTTCAGATTTTTCAACTGGAGCGATTCACGCGAACTTTATATTAAATTTATAGTTTGATAAAAAAAAAAAAAAAAAAAAGTAATATCAGCATTTTTTTTTTAACATCTTGACTTATTGGACAGACAAAAATATTTTAATTGGATTGATAATGAAAAATAATATATTATGTATATTATATAGTATGCAAAATGACATTTTAATAATAATAATAAAAATGATAATGATAAAAAGACATTAAAGGCATTTACAATGTATTATAATCATAAATGTTTTTTGAGCAGCAAATCCTCATATTAGAATGATATATGGAGGACACTAAAGACTAGTGGTGTCAACAATAATCGATTCGGCAATGCATCGCAATGCGGGGCATGCACGATTCAGCATCGATGCGGCTAAGTGCCATAATCGATTATGTCATCGTTTATTTTCTGGCCTTGAGTTGGACAATAAAGTTGTGAAGTTTCAATTACTTCCGGGGTCATAACAACAACAACAGTCAAGATGGCTGAGGCGGAGGGAGATTACTGATTAATTAAAACACTTATGTTCACTGCTGGAAAAAGTTGGCTGTTATTATTGCTCTATTTAATTTCAAATGGTTCTAAAGCAGAGAAGAGAAACATTTCTCATTCAAAGCACTGAAAGCAGTGATTTATATTTTCTTTTTCAGGTTTGAAAATGCCATATCCAATACCCTGTACCATTCAATTTTATTTTATTTAATGACATTTATGTCAAAGATACAGGAGAGTGATAATACACACATAGCAGCCAATACAATCTGTTGTTCAATATCTGACTGCTTGTATTGCCTCATGACTGATTAAAAATTTGCCTTGTTGTGTGCAGTAGAATTTTGATGCATCGCAATTAGGGGTGTAACGATTTGTTTTAACAACGATTCGATTCGTATCGTATCACGATTTGAGGTTGTCGATACGATTCAAGGACGATTTTGGTTCATTTAGAACGATACGATCCGAAACGATTCAGAGACTTGAAATCGATTCAGTAACTTTTTAGCCAAAAATTGTGTGACTGAAATAAATATCTGGACACTGGTCAGTGCAGGTGAAGTTTCCTAGATTCCTGTTGTTTCTTGTAAGGGAATCAGTTATCAATTAATTATGGATATAAACAAACAAGTAAACAACAATTAATGGCAAATGCATTCAAATTTTATTTGAATAAAGTGCAACCAACAGTTTAGGTTGAATTAACAGGAAGTTAACCTTTTCTGCTCTCATTTTCAATATTCAATACATTTTCAATAAAAGCACAGTAAGTGCAACCAACATTTCAACAGTAGGTTAACCTGCTACTTCTGCTTTTGTTATCCAACATATTCATGTTACAATATTAATATCAAAAATAAAGTGCAACTAACTTCTCTTCAGGTTTAATTAATAGTAGGTGTACCTGCTACTTTTGCTGTTGTTTTTCAACATTAAAATAATACAAATACAATATTAATATCAAAAATAAAGTGCAACCAACATTTCTTTAGGTTGAATAAACTGGCGAAACCTGCTACTACTCTCAGTTTAATAAACAAACAATATTTAACAAAAGATAAAATGTAACCAACTACTCTTCAATGACTCAACATATTTCTTTTTCAAAAATATCAACATGATCTGACCGCAGAACACTTCTCTGTGCGTTCACTATGTCGCCAGCAGTACTACAAACTCGCTCTGCTGGCACACTGGTGTCAGGAATGCACAGGTAACATTTAGCAAGGGTTGAAAGTACAGGTACAGGTAGCTGTTTCTCCTGGTGGCTTGATCATTTCTCGCTGGTTGGCTTCTCCTCTGCCATCCGCCATGCTATGTTTTGTTTTCTTAGCGCTGCTGCTGGTGCGTGCGTTGCGATGATGTCACAGATAGGCCGACTGAATCGAGTAACGTTTAACGCCGTTATCATTAAAAGTGCTAAGAAAAAACATCCATATAAAGTCTGTTGTGCTTAAATCCAATGCGTTATTTCCTATGATCGATACAATCGATTGATTACCTTTTAAAACGATGTTAGATCGATATATGTCGTCCGGAAGGCCAACTTGCCGAGCACAGATCGATGTAGTTAGATCGTAGGAAAATAAATCAGTACTTCGATGTAGTAGATGAATCGTTACACCCCTAATCGCAATGCATCGTAGAATCGAATTGAATCGAATCGTTACCTGGTGAATTGTAATCGAATCGAATTGTGAGGGCAGTCCCAATGCACACCCCTACTAAAGACTGGAGCAATGATGCTGAAAATTCAGCTTTGATCACAGAAATACATTACACTTTAATATATATTACTATAGAAAAAAAGTTTTTAAATTTGTAAAAGTATTTCACAATATTACTGTATTTTTGATCATAAGAATACATAAGATACTTTCAAAAACATTATAATATAATAAACATAATTAATATAATATAATCTAATATAATTAACATAATATGATATAATATAATTAATATAATATATATACTATAATGTAATAAATATAATTCATATAATATAATATAATTAATATATTATAATATAATATAATACATATAATAAATATAATATAAGACAATAGATAAACAATTATTAAAGCATAATTCACCAAAAGTCTACTCAAATATAGTATCAAGTATCTCTACTGTTACTCTCCACCTCAGATGTTCTCCATTGTGGTTTATCTCTGAAGCTGTCACCTCAAAGACTTACTCATGGTGTGACCAATGAGAACCCGATGAATTAATTTAGTCCTAGGATGTCCTCTAGATTAACACAAGATCATTTCCTTTCTTCTCAAGTTTCCTTTTTCTTGTGTAACTCTGAGGGCTAATGAAAGTCAGGCTGCGCATCTCAGAACGGATCACAGCAGAAGACAAGCCAGTGTTTTTTTCTAGGACTACAGGTGACCCAAACGTACCTGCCTAAATCATAACTCACTCTGATCTTTACATGGAGATTTATGATGGGTTTTGGGATAATGGTGGGGCGGTGCCGCTTTGGGCTTAAACCAGGTGATTCAGGGCTGTAAATATTGGCCTTTAGTGCTTTGTGAGTGCATAAGCGGAGAAAATGAAAAAGAGAGGAAGCTTTAATCATAGCAGGTGAAAAGCAGGGCAGAGTTAGGCAATATTTAATAACACCAGATTAAAGACAGAAACAGAACACAAGTAAAATGATGGAGAATGTGATGTTCCTGCCAGGCCGTGGTGTTTTCCAGACCACAGACCCCATTCCTTACGCCATAATAACTGTTTACTCCAGTTTTATGATGCCCTTATTATGTCTCCTTTAAAAAGACAAACATGGATGATAATCTGGTTTTAGTGAACAAAAATGTTGAATAAATACTCGTAAGCACCCACCTCTGTGCACGATTTGTTCCGCTTTGGCTCCAGTATATTTTTTCAGCTCTTCTCTGAGAATGACAGTACATCCCACCCTGGAGCTCCTCTCTGTTGTTGATTTTGAATCTTAAAGTCAAACCAGACATGATCATTGGAAGTTCTGTACGAAACTTGATGCACCATTCTCAGGTTATGAGCTGTCAGACAGAAATTGACCACTAACACAAAAGTTATACTTTGTTCTATATATTTTTTCTTTTCCTGGCAGTGAAAGCATGAAGCTTGTTTCCGCCATAGAACAAAACATTTTTAAAGATGATTGCGACTTTTTTTATCTCATACCTTTTCACTTGTGTTGAGTTTATATCTCGTAATTCTAACTTTATAACTCGCACTTTCGAGTTTATATCCAATTCTGAAATATAAAGTCTAATATTGTTACGTACTGCTCCGAGACTTAAAGGTTGAGGATCCAAATGCAGCTTTATTAGAGGGACAATCCAGATATGCAATCCAAAATACAGTGTAAGAGTGGACTCCTGCATATGGTTCAATCTGCAGGGTTGCCAGAAGACTAAAGAAACGTTATCAGAAAGATGGAAGAAAACTGTACATTTCTCGTCTATTTCCACCCACTGCAACTTATACCAACAACGGAGATAAGTGCAGTTCCAATAGCAAAATATGTGGGAGAGCGTTGCTATAATATGACTATATTGTATTGCAATAGGGAGCACTTCAAAGTCAATACCAAATCAAAACTAGTTAGCACAGTATTTGTAATAAAAAGGATTTAATGACAAAATCTGGTTATGGTTACACTTAAAAAAGTTTCAAAATGGATGTATGAGATGATAAACTTAAACCATTAATCGTACACGACATGAATACAATGTTACCTGAGGGATAGAGAGAGAGAGAGAGAGAGAGAGAGAGAGAGAGAGGGAAAGAGAGAGAGAGCAAGAGGGGGAGAGAGAGATAGGGAAAGAGAGAGAGAGCAAGAGGGGGAGAGGGAAAGAGAGAGAGAGCAAGAGGGGGAGAGGGAGAGAGAGTGGGGGAGAGAGAGAAGAAGAGAGCAAAGAAGAGAATCCCCAATGACCTCAAGGGCCAGAGAGTAAGAGAGTCAGAGAAAAAGAGAGAGAAAGCCACAGTTCCAATCTTCTTTTATCTATTCCTTGACCATGTGACTGAAACCAAATGTATTCTTTCAAACTGACCAATCAGACCAAACTCAAACATGACATTCCAACTGACCGATCAGACCAAACTTCCCCCACTGTAAAGGTGTGACCCATGTGGCCTACAGGCCTGTCTTTTGTCTTCCAAATGGCCCTTCTGGTAAGGAATGTGGGTTGACAACAGTAAAGCAAATTTCTTTGTTGGATTTCAAATATCAAATATCTTTGATTATTTTCAATTCCTTCAACAGGCAACAGGTCAAAACACAGGCAGGCAGTCCAAACAAACACACAAGGCTGGGAACAAAGGCAAACGGGTAATCCAAAGACAGGCAAGAAATCCAAAAACTAAGAGACATGAACCAGAAAAACGCTCAGAGATGCAGTGTAACACATACAAGACTTCGCTGTGAATGACAGGATGAACAGGCTAGATATAGGCTACGTCTACATTAATCCGGATACATCTGAAAATGCCGTTTTCATTTTAAAACACTGTCTGTCCACACTAGCATTATCAAGTGTTTTCTAAAAGTTTCTTTTCCACACTGAAACGTCGGAAAACGCTACTTACGCCTTACTGTGCATGCGTTAAACCTCATAAAAGCTCAGAGAGATGACAGACTTGATACATCGAGGTCGCACTCACTCACCATTATACGTTTGGTCTAAAACGCAACTGCTGTCATGTTTTGAAACAGGACTAGCCTAGAAATCTAGACGCACTCCGTTGGCTTGCGAGCTGGAAAAAATAAACTCTGTTCAGGCCAATCACATCGTGTATAGAGTCGGTGGGCGGGCTTAACATAATGACGGCAGAGTTGTGGCGGTTCCGCGTGATACTCGTAAAAAAAGAAGCTGGCAAACAGCGGCCTTTCGAATCGGCTTTGGCCACGACTCTGGAAGACTTGGAGTTCAGCTTTTCTTTGAGGAAAGAAGAAAGAATAGCACTGAAGTCCTTCTTAAGAAAGGAAGATGTGTTCAGAGTTTTGTCGACCGGATACGGCGAAAGTTTAATCTATCAACTAGCTCCGCTTCACCTTCTTCGTTGCTCTGGTTGGTTGTAGCGCTATCCTATTGCGTGCAGAGGGAATCTGAAAGACAACCGTTTATCCCGCCCCTTGGATTAAGCCCTGCCAATGGTGTGTTCCCAGACCCAACATCATGATGTGGGTCTGGCTTGTCAGGCTACCACAGGACAGCAATTGTGAGTAAATTTTGTGTCATCTTTTCAGGACTGTGATATGAAGAATGCGCGAAGTAACATTTTATACATAGCACATAACAGGCACAATATAGCGGTATAGACATGAATACCTATTGGTGCAATATGCGTCACGACTAAACATACCTCCGTTTTCACAGTCCACACTACAACGCGAAGACGACATTTTCAAATTTATCCGCTTTGGAGAGCATTTACAAAAAGCTACGTTTTCGTTTACTTTAAACGCCGTCTCAGTGTGGACGGAAGGCCGAAACGGAGAGAAAAATACACGATTTCAAACGAAAACATATTATTATGGACATGGCCATAAGCTGCATCCGAAAACTTGTTGCCTCGCTGCCTTATCAGACAATGACTTGTAAGGCAGTGTTTGTGCATGAAGGCACCTCACGAAACTGATTTTGGACAGAATTCTGAGGCAGCGTTACAGTTTAAAGATATACAGCAAAATAGAGAAAGCTTTGGTGAGAACTAAACAAATATTGATTTACTACATTAGTAATGTTTCACTAGAAATGACATCAGAAGAGGAAAATATTGGTAGAAAACGTACATTTACACACAAACTGACCAGCGAACGCAACTTTCGGACGCCATCTTTTTTCCCAGCTCAACTGTCACAGAATGGAACGCACAGGATTGTGGGTGAAGGTCTCTCAGGAGACAGGAAGTGAAGCTAACATTAGATTCAGACGTGCCTTAATGCCTTCCGACCTTGAAATGTGTCCTCCGATGGCAGCATTTTCCAGGTTTCGGACGTAGTCATAGGCAGAGGTAATGTGGTAAATGAGACACAAGTGTACACAATGAGTGCTGATGAGTCCGGGCAAAGGATTATGGGTAATGTAGTTCTTGATGGAGTGACAGTCCGGGGTCGAGTGCCCTCTGGTGGTAATCACGGGCACTCTCACTGGTGAATTGTCAAGCGGCAACCTCCTGCAGTTTCCCTTGAAGCCAAGACGGAAGGGACTTAAACTGCAACTGCAGGCTCCAGAAAGGAGCAGAATCTCATTGAGCCCTATGTTAAAATGCCCAACTTTACAGCAGAAAAACACATGTTTACAGTCTGGTACAAATTGTGGTTTTGGTCTATACGGCTAATTTTGCCCTTCATGACGACTGTGAGGGGGTTGAATTTTTTTTATAACTCATTGGTTTACATTATATAAAGCCTTAAAGTTCTGCATAATTAAGGGCGTGGCCACTTTGAGTGACAGGTGGATATAGCCATTTATCTGCTGTCTGTTAGTCATCAGGTCAACTCAGCTCCACCCACGTCCCGCCTCTTTGCCCATTTTCTATTATCCGGGAGTGATGCGTGATGACGCTCTGCCAAGATGGCAGCTTCTTTACGCTTCAAAACTGCTCTTCAGAATCCTATGGGTGACGTCACGGACACTACGTCCATTTTTTTTTAACAGTCTATGATTGTGACAAATATAAAGTTATAAAGTATATAAGTGAATTGTAAAGTTTTTTTTAAAGATGTAAACATTTTTTTATTTTTTATTCTGTGGCGGAAACTTCCATAGAAAAGGGGCTGAGGTAAAACATGTTATTGCAAAAAAAATATTTTTTGTGCATGATTGTATGCTGACTTGTATTTGTATGTGGAAAAGTGTGTTTAGATGCTGTAACTGGTCATCATTTCTGCTTTTTTACTAAACTCTTTGTTTGTTGAAGTCACCAAAACTGAATTATTAATGCTTAACATCAGTAATGAGTCAAAATCTGCTAAGGGGTAATTAAATGTAACAAATCATGTAAAAATGTATAATCTTTTATTGGAAAATTAAACAAAAATATTATTTTTTTTACCAGGAAAGGAGTGGGTTTTGATGCACAAAGTTTTTATTGTCTCCTAAAATGAAAATCTTTTATTTAAACCCATGAAAATGCAGATCATGTTGTAATAGTAAAAAAAAATTTTAAACTGTTGTTCAGATTTTAACTCGTATGGTTGCACTGAATATGATTCACTACATGATATGGTTTTATCTTGACAGGTACAAGGAAAAATGAAAGGATACAAGAAAGAAGAAAGGCGCAGAAAAACTTGAAGCTGTCACCCGTCACAGAACCTCCGTGGGGAATGTAAAGTTCTGGAACGGAAGTCACTTTTATTCCTTTTCTTAGTAATATATATATATATATATAAACAATATATTTTTGTATAAATATTTTAATTGTAATATTGCCACCTTAATCATCAGGATCTGACAATCTGATATTGCACATCTTTTTTTTAATACAGATGTATTAAGTTTTGTGTACAATATTACCCTGTATTTATGGATTTATTTTATTGACAAGTTGGGGAGGGCGTTACCCAACACTACCGCACCCAGTACAGGACAGGGTGGATTAACAAAGAGAAGATCCATGTTGGACACTGTACATTTACATCTGATGAGTAACAGACGAACAGCTTCATGTGGTTTGGGCTTAATCTCCACAGCTTTACATGCCTCGGGTTGTTCTGTGTTTTTTATCCACATACCCTCACTATATTTGCACTCCTTGTAAACAATGTAAAATTGTGTAAAGAGATGCCAATATCATGACCTTGACCTTGAGGTGCATTTACACCATGTTATTACCGTAATTACATTATTTCAACTTGTAAAAAGCGCCCTTGTAGAGCTCGTAATTACAACTTGTAAGCTTGGAATTTGCTAAATAACTGCTAAATAAGTTAGGCGTTGATAGTGTTGCCAAAGAAACACATAATTCCCAGTCGGATAACGTGAACAGCTCAGAACGTCACATTGTCATTACAAAATTATGGAAATTACGACATGACATGAACGCAGCATCATTCCCAGATATATTGGCATTGGCAGCTGTTTCTATGGGCCACTGTAGTGACAAATCGGGTCTCCTTTAGGACCTCAAGCAATCCCATTGGTTCAAATTGCTTTTAATAGGTGCTTTTAATAGGGCACGTTCAAGTTCAAACCGATGCGCAACGTTTTGCTACGGTTTCCGGGTTGGACGACATGTTTCCTGGAAACGGTGTGCAACGTTTTTAAGATGCGTTTTCTCTCGTTTGGTGGGTGTGTCAAATATGTCAGCCCGATCAGCAGCAACATGTATATAAACCGCACGGCATTAAAGAAACACTGATTAATGTAACATAAAAATACTACACATATTTATATATTTTGCTATTCTATTGTGGAGTGACACTTTTGTAAACTTTTATACGCTCCTCTGGTTATATAATGGTAAATATTACAATATCATAGCACAACAACAGTGATCAGCAATAATGATAAGCCTAATACTCGCAATAAAATTATAGTCATATAGATCATAATTTTGATATATATATATATATATATATAGATCAATATAGATTCAAATTTTGCCCTTCATGACAACTGTGAGGGGGGGTGAATTTTTTTATAACTCATTCCAAGCCTTAAATTTCTGCATAATTAAGGGCGTGGCCACTTTGAGTGACAGGTGGATTGCCGTTTGTCTGCTGTCTGTTAGTCATCAGGTCAACTCAGCTCCACCCACGTCCCGCCTCTTTGCCCATTTTCTGTTATTCATAAGAAAGAAGACATCGGAGTTCACCGTCTTCATATATATAAAGTCTTTGACATAAGCCGTCATATTAGAACGGTCAAAGCTGGTGTGTGAACATTTGAGAGCTTAACGGAGTGCCTGCAACCATAGTTAGATGCATTTAATATCTATATATAAAATAGACTTCAGACGAAGATTTTGTTAAACTAAAACAATACAAGATACATATCTATGATAAGTCCCATGTCTCATTGGAATCGAGCTATGTGATTGGCTCTGGAGATGTCATGTGACCCAATGAGCGGCACAGATTTATTCTTAAATAATCAGTGATAAATTAATTATTTTCACATACATTTCCAAGATAACTTGCCACCAGTGTACATTCTTTGTCTAAAGACTGAAATTAAATATTGTCTGAAATTAAATATTGCATTATTTTCTGTTCCGTTAAACTCATTGAGTCGTTTTTTTTCCTTTGTACCTGATTATCGTTCCCCTGTGAAAACTGAAATGTTCTTAAAATGCTGCTTTTGATTTGAGATGGATGGGAATGTGCTGAATTGAATATGATTTATTTGCACTCTTACACACTCAACGGTTGAATTGTATTTATTGGAAAAATCACAGTTTTGCTCTGTAAAGCTATTAGCTCCCCCAAAGTAAGATTTACTGTTTTCTTAACATGAGGAGTTTTGAAAATGATACTGATGAAAATGGGATATTGTATTGTATTGTGAGACTGTCAAGTTATTTGAGAAAAAACGCTTTTTCTGAAGAGGATTGCAGATGTTAACCTTGACTTTTGTATTTTAACGTGTGCTAACTTGGATGTACATTTACAATAACATGACATTTGATCAATAAATAAATATAAGTTCTATAAAATGTTGTGCAGTGGTGTATTTTGGTAACTCTATAAAGTAATTGTAATGTAATTTAAGTTGAAATGACTTAAACATACAAGTTGATTGTACTTAAAAATTTAAGGCGGCAACTTTACAGTGTACTCTTAACAAAAATTCAGAAATGGCATAAGCTGTTGGGTAAGTGAACACAAACTCCCTCTGGGATTCATATAGGTAGAATCTTTATGCAGTACATGCAAAATTATTGTTGATCTATTTGTTTTCCCAAGCACATTTGACCAATTCCAAACCACATCAATCTTAATAACTACTATTAATTTTGTATTTAATCATTTATAAGTGATATATAATTGTTAAGGAAAGCTGGAAGTATAAAACGCCTTATATTCAGGTGTGCATAATTATTAAGCAGGTTTTCTTTTACAGGTAAAAAAAAAGAGATTTAAGTCGAAAAGTCAAAAGTGATTCAATGCCCATGAGAAGGATGCAATAATTGTTGAGAAATAAATGAAGGCTTTATAGACAGATAAGGTGGGAGAGACTCTTGAAAGACCAGTAAAATGTGCATGAGAAAAAAAAATATGATCAGAATATAATAATTATGCACGCACTGTCATGTATTTTCTTTCTTTCTTTTTTTCCCCTATATCACCTAACCAGTTTTTGCTGATTCATGAATGGTTTGGGTTTCATCATTGTTTAATAATTAATTTTTGTTGAAGAACCATTAAATACTGCAGCCTAATGAATTTTAAATACACACAGTGATTTTTGTTTAGGATAGTTTTTCTGTTTCATATTATAAAAAGAGCATTTTTCTCATGTTAGTGTCAATAAACAACAGGGTCTTATCTCTGTGCATTTAGTGTGACATGTCCAGCTATAAAAGTCAGTATGTACAGTATTTCCTCTGCAATTTCAGCTTTCAGTAGCTTTTGTAGTCAAGACATAAATTCAACTCAACTCACATTTTTGTCACTACAGCATTTACAGGTAAATGATGTGAGAAAAGCTTAGGTGTGTAGTCCAAACATTGCACGATATACAATAAACAATATACAGTAGATATACACATGCATATGCAATACAATAAACATAAACAATATACCCAAACAGTGCTGTGACTTTTAAAAATGAGAAACATTTGCTGGAGTAAAAACTAACCCTGGGCTCCCCTTATACTTGCCAATAGCCATTAGTGTGTATATTTCAGCCAATTTCTAAATTGCTTGGTGATTTATAACAGTCCAAATCAACCCTGGTTACTGTAGCTTTGACAGAAATTCGCATTAAACTAGGATTGAATAACATTGACTTGCTTTTAGGGTCCTGTTTTAAAAGAAACGACAATGTAAAGAGCAATAAACCACATTCAATCTATAGCCTAAGTGAAAGTCTTTAAAAAATATAGCAGAAAACAGTAGAAACAGCCCTTGCTCTCAGAGTGTCGTTGTTCCATATGCATGCACTAGATGGCAGTGTTCACCTGATAAAAATACATATACAATACATTAAAGTCAGTCTTCTGTTGGAAATGAGCAGGCTGCCTGTTTCTACAGAGGTACCAAGTTCAGAGGTCATCCGCTCAGCGCAGGGTCACCAGCTCACAATGAAATTTCACTACAAAACTTAAACATCTCAGTGGGAGTCTCGGAGAAAACATGCCAAATACAATGTGAACTGACACATTATATGATGTGCTGTGAACTTGATGCTGAGCCAGCAGCATCGAACCTGACACATGTCTTCCTAAGAATGCAAACACCCTCTTTTTTCCAAGATTTATGAGTATGATTAAAGCATCACTGGTTGAACTGTTATTAGTGGTGTTTGCTATAAGAGATGCATTGCTTAATGTAGGGTTATGTGATTGCTCTGATAATATATTCTACAACAATGAATGATATGGTCTGTAAGTTGCGTTTATTCAGGTGTCTCTGTGTGCTTTATTTAAACTGATCAGATGCCTGTAACCTTTTAACCCTACACACACATGCACATACCCGGCATGTGTTAACTGTCAACAAACTCTGCTATTAATAAACACCCTAATTTAATACATATGTTTTAAGTTGCTAGTGAGTTCTAGATGGTTACTAGCTAGGTGGTTGCTGAATGTCTCAAGATTTCTCTGATATCGTGTCTAGATATGGCGTGTTTTTATTAGTTGTTTATTATTATTCATTTAATTATCCACCAGATTTTAATATTTCAATACTCACATGCACTGTTCTCTGATGTCGGTTAAAGGTATGACATGCAGGTAAACAAATAATATATAGAGGATTCGCATTAAACTATAGGCCAGCTAACAGGGAACGTTTCCATAACTTTCACTAACGTTATGTAAAAGTTATGTACAACCCCAAATCAGAAAAAGTTGGGACAGTATGGAAAACGCAAATAAAACAAAAGAAGTGATTTCTAAATTTACTTTGACTTGTATTTCATTGCAGACAATATGAACACAAAATATTTCATGTTTTGTCTGGTCAACTTCATGTCATTTGTAAATTTGCATCCTTTCCTGTCATTCAGACCTGCAACACATTTCAAAAAAAGTTGGGACAGGAGCAATTTAGGGCTAGTAATGAGGTAAAATGGTTAAATAATTATGTGATTTGAAACAGGTGATGTCAACAGGTGATTGTAATTATGATTTGGTACAAAAGCAGCATCCAAGAAAGGTCTAATCCTTTAGGAGCAAAGATGGGCAGAGGATCGCCAGTTTGGCAACAAATACGTGAGAAATTATTGAAATGTTTAAAAACAATGTTCCTCAAAGAAAGATAGGAAGAGATTTGGATATTTCACATTCAACAGTGCATAACATAATTAAAAGATTCAAGGAATCTGGAGGAATTTCAGTGCGTAAAGGACCGAAAGCTGAGCAACCGTGATCTCTGATCCCTCAGGCGGCACTGCATCAAGAATCGTCATTCATCTATAAGCGATATCACCACATGGGCTCAGGACTACTTTGGCAAACCTTTGTCAAGTACCACAATACGTAGTTACATCCACAAATGCCAGTTAAAACTGTACTGTGCCAAAAGGAAGCCCTATGTTAACAGTGTCCAGAAGCGGCGTCGACTTCTCTGGGCTCAGAGGCATCTGGGATGGACCATCGCACAGTGGAGACGTGTACTGTGGTCAGATGAATCAGTATTTCAGGTATTTTTTGGGAGGAATGGACGCCGTGTGCTCCGGACCAAAGAAGAAAAGGATCATCCAGACTGTTACCAGCAACAAGTCCAAAAGCCAGGGTCTGTCATGGTATGGGGTTGTGTCAGTGCCCTTGGCAAAGGTAACTTGCACTTCTGTGAAGGCACCATTAATGCTGAAAAGTACATAGAGATTTTGGAGCATAATATGCTGCCTTCAAGAAGACATCTTTTCCAGGGACGTCCATGGATATTTCAACAAGACAATGCAAAACCACATTCTGCACACATTACAAAGTCCTGGCCGCGGAGGAAGAGGGTTCGGGTACTTGACTGGCCTGCAGTCCCGACCTGTCTCCATTAGAGAGTGTGTGGAAGACCCCGTACTGTTGCCCACCTTAAGACTTGTTTGCAGGAAGAATGGGACAAAATTACACCTGAAACACTTCATCACCTGGTGTCTTCAGTCCCTAAACGTCTTTTAATTGTTGTGAAAAGGAATGGCAACATTACAAAGTGGTAAATGCTTTACTGTCCCAACTTTTTTTTAAATGTGTTGCAGGTCTGAATGACAGGAAAGGATGCATATTTACAAATGACATGAAGTTGACCAGACAAAACATGAAATATTGTGTTCATATTGTCTGCAATGAAATACACGTCGAAGTAAATTTAGAAATCACTTCTTTTTTTATTTATTTGCGTTTTCCATACTGTCCCAACTTTTTCTGATTTGGGGTTGTAAATGTTAGAAAAAAACATTCCCAAATAACGTTTTCATAACTTAAAGGGAATGTAAACAAAACGTCCCGACAACAACTTTTTGTTAGCTGGGTATATAGACAGAAAAAATTTACACAATATCACAGAAATTTTGTGGCCACAAAACTTAAATCAATGTATTAAATAGTGTGTGTGTGTGTGTGTGTGTGTGTGTGTGTGTGTGTGTGTGTGTGTGTGTGTGTGTGTGTGTGTGTGTGTGTGTATTTTGAATATTTGTCAAATTTTTAGTTTTGAACGACCTCGGGGGAGACCTCAGTGAGCGAACGAACGAAACATAAACAAATAGGCCTGACGTTCACACCCACAGAGAGCATTTCTTGAGTCTTGAGCAAATTACGTTGTTTTCTACAGTTTTATTTAAGGTAGGTAACACTAAATTACTGTAGGTAGGCCTACTTAACTTATTATTCGGGGGAAATAGATTATAGGCCGCCGAAATTTCATAGAAAGTAGCCTAATAGCTAATGTTACACTAGCGTTTTTGAAAGAAGTCTCTTATGCTCACTAAGGCTGAATTTATCAGATTTGGTACTCAAGAAACATTTCTTATTATTATCAATGTTGAATAGCCCAGGGGTTTTCAAACTTTATGATGCCAAGGACCCCTAAATATGATGAATCTTTATGAGGGACCCCCTTCCTAAAATCTATCTATTTTTATGCATGAAAAAACATTATAAATATAATATTGTTTCCCAACTTTAATTGGCTATACTTAATGTTGGATTTATAAACCTGAAGAAGAACATTTTTTTAAATAAAAAAATATTTGTATAAGCAACTTTCACAATAAATGTATGTAAGAAGCTTACGTACTGCGTTAAGAATACTGCCTTACAACCCCAGTGAGCGAGATAAAGGGGACTATGGTGAGAAAAACTTTGTAAAAAGCAAACATATGGAATTCTCAAAAGTGTATATACTACAAGAAAGTGGAGAACCATTTAAAAATGAAACCGTTAGAATGTATGGTAGACTTTATCCATTTTTGCTTTGTATTTTTATTTTCTGAAATTTTCTGGGGACCCGTTAGAACCGTCTGGAGGTCCCCGGACCCCAGTTTGAAAACCCCTTGAATAGCCTATGAAGCTTGTTTCCGCCACAGAATAAAATAATAATAAACGTAGGCTAATGGTGAGTTATCTCACAATTCTGACTTTCTTCTTGTGAAATAAACTCGCAATTGTGCGTTACAACATCAGAATTGTGAGATATAAACTTGCAAATTCTGATAAAAAAGTATGTTTTCCTTTGAACTGGACTTTATAACTCGAAATGGCAAGTTAATATCTAACAATACTGAGAAAAGGATTCAGAATTGCCAGATATAAATTCAGTATACAGTTTTTTTTTCTTTTGTGGAAACCATGATACATTCATAAGAACAGAATTTATTTGAAATATAAATCTTTTGTAACATTGTAAAAGTCTTTACTGTCATATAGCCTATTTGATCAGTTTGTGTCCTTGCTGAATAAAATTATTAATTACTTTTAAAACTAAAAGTCTTAATTTTACCTCAAGCTTTTGAACAGTAAAGTTTCCACAAAATTATTAAGAAGCAAAAACTGTTTTCAAAACTGATAATAATAATAAGAAATGTTTCTTGAGCAGCAATATTACAATGATTTCTGAAGGGTCATGTGACACTGAAGACTGGAGTAATGATGATGAAAATACAGCTTTGATCACAGGAATAAATTACAGTTTAAAATATATTCAAATATAAAACAGTTCTATTAAATTGTAATAATATTTTACAATATTACTGTTTTTAATCAAATAAATGCAGCCTTGGTGAGCATATGTTATAGTGACTTGTTATATTAAGTATTGTGTTGAGTCTTTAATTCCTAGTAAACAAATCAAAATTTTCCCCAATAACAAACCGTGGGTTACCAGAGAAGTTAAAGCCGCTATTAATAAGAAGAAAGCTGCTTTTTACAGTGGTGATAAAGAAAGGATTAAATATCCTCAAAGAGAGCTGAAGGTCATTATCAGACAGGGCAAACAAAAATATAAGGAAAGGGTTGAAGGAAATATGTCCTGTACCAACACAAGAGGGCTATGGAATGGTATGAAGTCTATTACTGGTTATGGGACCAGTAATCCCAGTTTATGTCAATTGGGTATTCAGGCTAATGATGCCAATGCTTTTTTTGTCAGGTTTGATGAATTTGATTTTTCTTCTCTACACAAGAATGTTCTTTCCGATCTTAGGCAGAGCAGCTCTGAGGATTGTAGCCCAGCCATTAATCTTAACATTGAAGAAGTTCGTAAGCAGTTAAGGTGTATTAAATCTAATAAGGCAGCAGGCCCTGATGGTGTTCATCCACGCACCCTTAAAGTGTGTGCTGACCAGCTATACTCCGTTCTTCATTCATTGTTTTCTTTGTCTCTGTTTTCTGCTAAGATCCCAGTTATGTGGAAAACATCTTGCCTTGTTCCTATTCCCAAAAAAGCTAAGGTGTCCAACAACCTTGCTAATCTGAGGCCTATTGCCTTAACTTCACATATTATGAAGTGTTTTGAGCGGGTTGTACTGGATCACCTGAGGCAGGTGTCTGTTTTTCAGGACCCCTTGCAATTCGCATATAGGAAGGGTGTTGGGGTAGATGATGCTGTACTTTTTATGGTCCATAATATGTACAGTCATCTTGAAACTACTGCCAGCTCTGTTAGGATCATGTTTTTTGATTTTTCGAGTGCTTTTAACACTATGCAGACACATATTTTAGCCAATAAATTCATTGATTTTAAATTGCACAATACAACTATCTCCTGAATTTTAGATTATCTCTTATCACGAACACAGTTTGTAAGGTTTGGTAATAACTTTTCTGATACCATTTTAACTAATACTGGAGCACCTCAGGGCACAGTTTTAGCTCCCTTTTTATTCTCACTTTATACTGCTGACTATAGGCATAGTCAGCCATCCTGTTGGGTACAAAAATTCTCTGACGATACTGCCTTAGTGGGTTTACTTAATCAGGGTGATGATCTTGCATACAGAAGGGAGGTTCAGTCTTTCTTCAGCTGGTGTGAGTCTAACTTTTTAAAACTGAATGTAGAGAAGACTAAAGAACTTGTGATCGATTTTAGGGGAAAAAAAGAGAAGGTCCTTCCAGTCACAATTAATGGTCAGTTGATTGAAATTGTGCAATCATATAAATTCTTAGGTGTCCACTTAGATGAAAAATTGAATTGGAAAGAGAACACAAATGTCCTAATGAAGAAGGCCCAGTCGAGACTTTTCTTTTTGAGGAAACTTAGATCATTCAATGTTAGCACAAAGCTTTTAAATGTTTTTTTTATCAAGGGATTTTAGCTAGTGTTCTTTTTTATGCTGTACTTTACTTTTACTCTGGAGGTCACTGTGGAGAAGAGGATAAGGTCAAAACTAAAAATCGTTTTGCTTTTTGAAGGCCATCCACTTCACAATATTTTTAAATGTCTTAGAAGCTCTTTCAGTGAACGATTGGTAATGCCTCGGTCCTCTAGTGAACGAATGAGAAGGTCTATATATATATATATATATGTGTGTTTTTTTTGTTTTTGTTTTTTTTCTGTACTTTTGATTTGTGATACTGTATCATGTCATACTGGCTCTTAATCAGGTATTATTAGTTTCTTAACTTATCTGTGTTAACTGTGTGTTGAGTTTGTTGGTTGTATTGTGGAAGTTGGTGGCAAATCAGTTTCCTTAACGGGATTAATAAAGTTTTCAATCAATCAATCAATCAATCAATCAATCAATCAATCAATCAATCAATCAATCAATCAATCAATCAATCAATCAATCAATCAATCAATCAATCAATCAATCAATCAATCAATCAATCAATCATATAAGAGACATTTCAAAAACAAAAAAAAGATTCCAATCTTTTGAATAGTTGTGTGTGTGTGTGTGTGTGTGTGTGTGTGTGTGTGTGTGTGTGTGTGTGTGTGTGTGTGTGTTTGTATATATATATATATTTATATATCTCAAGTACTTATTATGGCAAATGAGGAAATAGTAAAATATATTTACACACTGTAAAAAATATAAGATCAATAAGTTAATAAGTTAAGCAATTTTAAACTTTTTTATGTTATACAAGATTCAACCATTTTTTTAAGCCAGTTTAATGTAATTTAAGTTGAAATGACTTAAACATCCAAGTTGATTGTACTTAAAAATTTAAGGCAGCAGCTTTTTTACAGTGCGCAGTATAAATGTAGATAACATAACTTTGGCATTTAGAAGATTGCGCAAACACACGTGCATATAGGGATGAAACAGTATGGAAATTTCACATCACGATTATAGTGACCCAAATTTTCACGGTTATCAATATTATCACGGTTTTGTTGAAATGAGATGAAAGTGTTCAAAAAGAATAGATGCACACACTTAAAACATTTCAACAAGTTTTATTTTTGAAAATAAACAAACAACAAATAAATCAAGCAGCTCTATGCACTTTTTTAAGATAGGTTATGTGGGATATCCTTCCTTAAAATGGCCGTCGTCAATAGCAATGCATGAATAATAATAATTTGGTGTAAATATAATCTCTAATATTATCTCTGTTTCTCAAGCAATATTCTCATCAGTGTTCAGCAATGATGCATTTAAATCTAGCATATTTTGTGTAAGAGCCCATACAGTGTATCCTAGTGAAATAATGCATATCCATATTTCCATATGATTTGACAGTTTATTTTATTAAATATCAAAATGTGTGCATCATACCTGACACCTAGATGACCCCTTTACAGTCAGTTTTATGATTGTCATTCCCTTCAAATGCTATTGAAGTTTGAAACGCATATTGACTGGAACTGTGATTTGTATTTTTAACTCCATTGCAACCAGGCCAGGATTAAGAACAAGCGGGTCCCTGAGGCAATAACAAACCCAAGGGCCCCCATATTAGCTGTTCTTGGTGCCACAACGTTTTCTACCACAGAATTTTTTTTTTTACTAAATCGTCAAAGCACAGAGATACAATGAGTATATAATGTCTGAATATTCAATTTTAATATTAAGTAGGCCTATAAATATTCCAAGCTGCAACACATTAACATCATAAATGCATTAACTCCAGATATGAGGTCAAAGCAAACATGTTTCCAGAAACAGCAACAACTTTTGAGAAAACCCTAGCAACTGCATAGCAACACACAAACACTCAGAACACCCTAGCAACTGCATAGCAACACACAAACAGAAAACCATAGCAACCCCATAGCAACATACAGACTCTCAGAACACCATAGCAACTGCATAGCAACACACAAACACCCAGAACACTCTAGTAACAGCATATCAACACACAAACACTCAGAACACCCTAGCAACTGCATAGCAACGCACAAACACCCAGAACACCATAGCAACACACAAACACTCAATACCATAGCAATCCCAAAGCAACTCACAAACACTCAGAACACCCCAGCAACAGCATAACAACACACAAACACTCAGAACACCCCAGCAACAGCATAACAACACACAAACACTCAGAACACCCTAGCAACTGCAAAGCAACACACAAACACTCAGAACACCCTAGCAACTGCATAGCAACACACAAACACTTAAAACACCATAGCAACCCCAAAGCAACACACAAACACTCAGAACACCCTAGCAACTGCATAGCAACACACAAACACTCAGAACACCCTAGCAACTGCATAGTAACACACAAACACTCAGAACACCATAGCAACTGCATAGCAACACACAAACACTCAAAACACCATAGCAACCCCAAAGCAACACACAAACACTCAGAACACCCTAGCAACCCCAAAGCAACACACAAACACTCAGAACACCCTAGCAACTGCATAGCAACACACAAACACTCAGAACACCCTAGCAACTGCATAGCAACACACAAACACTCAGAACACCCTAGCAACTGCATAGCAACACACAAACACTCAAAACACCATGGCAACCCCAAAGCAACACACAAACACTCAGAACACCCTAGAAACTGCATAGCAACACACAAACACTCAGAACACCCTAGCAACTGCATAGCAACACACAAACACTCAGAACATCCTAGCAACTGCATAGCAACACACAAACACTCAGAACACCCTAGCAACTGCATAGCAACACACAAACACTCAGAACACATAGCAACTGCATAGCAACACACAAACACTCAGAACACCCTAGCAACTGCATAGCAACACACAAACACTCAGAACATCCTAGCAACTGCATAGCAACACACAAACACTCAGAACACCCTAGCAACTGCATAGCAACACACAAACACTCAGAACATCCTAGCAACTGCATAGCAACACACAAACACTCAGAACATCCTAGCAACTGCATAGCAACACACAAACACTCAGAACGCCCTAGCAACTGCACAGCAACACACAAACACTCAGAACATCCTAGCAACTGCATAGCAACACACAAACACTCAGAACACCCTAGCAACTGCATAGCAACCATTGATCTATATAAATGACTGGATTGCTCATGACGTCATAAAGAGTGAAGCCGCCGCGCCGCCATGTTGGTGTTCCCTAGTCAGCTCACGCGTTCTATTGAATGAATAGGACATTATATGATATTACTGAGAAAACATTGCCTAAGGAGACAACGTTTTTATATCTGAAGTCTCCCTGTACATTATTACAACACAAACGTCCTGTTTATAGTCAGGAATTTCCCCAGCTGATTAAAAAGTTACGTTCATATTCATTATAGTAGTGAACATCAGCTCGGCGGGCGGACGAGACACTTCTGCGCATGTATTACAACTGTCAAAGCGCGCATTTTGAAATCGGAATAAAGATTTATGCCTTGTAACCTGAAATCGCCTTGTACTGTTGCGTTTATGTTGTGCTATAGTGTTGTTTTTATTCATACACTAGGCTAACTGCAAATGTTTCAACAATGATTTTGTTAACAGCATGCATTTTTGAAGCAGTTCATTATTTAAATTATGATAAAATAAATATGTAATTCAACAACATGGCATACAAAACACTTATACTCATACCCAGCAAACACGCCAGTGTGGGTTTTCTGTGGGACAGTGTGGGCAAGGGCAAACCCTTTGGGGCCCCATGTGGGATTACTGTGGGCACGCTCACAGTTGGGCGTACCCACAGAAAACCCACACGGGCCCCAGTGGGTTACCTCATGCAGGGCCCACAGTAGTTCCCTTTCGAGAGGTCTCTCGTATTGCGTATGGGAAACTCCTTTTCTCGAGAATATGAAGCAAATACTTTATTCTATAAAGTGTCTATGTAAAACGCAGTGCCGCTGCACAGCCGATAGACCAGCGCGAGCTGCGCGCTGATTGGCTGTGCAGTGGGAGGCGGCAGAGAGCGAACTAATAGGGGTCGCTAGAATTCCCGCCGAACAAGGTCTCTAGAATTAGCATATCTAAGGCTATAAAATACCTTGTTTTGCCATGGGAAATCAAATTAAATCTCCTTCAGCGATACCGTCGTTGACCTCCGGAATTGAAGCCCCGCCGTCGAAAATCACTCAGCGGAACTTCTCTGCAGCCTTGAGGACTCCGGATTCCCGCCTGGTCTCCGCCTTCAGCCGCGCCATCCGGCGTTTAATATCCTTTATTCTGTTGTCTATCTATGTGTGTGTGTGTGTGTGTGTGTTGCCGCTGCAACGCCTCTTCAATAGAGCATACGAGGCTTTACTCGTTCCTCTCAACCAGCTTCACTCTTCCTCTTCTCTCGACAGAGAATAATGCTAGAGTATAGGAGCGAACTGCGGCGGGCAGACTGAGCTCTCTCCAGTTCTCTCGTTCCGCCGCACGGAAGAAGCGCCGCAGACAGAGAATGCTAGAGTATACGAGCGAACTCGAGCCGAAGCTCTACTCTTCTCTGTCTCCCGCCGCGTTGAGAAGCGCCGCGGGCAGACTGAGCTCTTTCCAGTTCTCTCGTTCCGCCGCGCGGAAGAAGCGCCGCGGACAGAGAATGCTAGAGTAAGTTAGACAAGCGAACTCAAGCTGCTGGATATGTCGAGAACGCGGCTTACGTTACAGCCGTTCTCACTGCAGCGCGTGCTTACTACCTAGGAATTTGTAAAATGGCTGCCTTGTTATGTCAGCGCGCATGCACTCTCCACAGCGCGCGTTCGCGGACTAGAAGCGCGACTGTCTAGACTAGAGCATAACGGCGTCGTAATATGGCTGCCAAGCCCTGCGCCTTTTTCACTTTATCACTTCTCCCAGTCCCCTCTATTCAGGCGGCTGGAGAGGTTCAACACTGTAGGCAATGTGTCCACTATACAGCATGCACCCCTGTTAGCGTTGCCATCCGTCCCGGTTTTCCCGGGATTGTTCTCTTTTTTTTTAACGTCTGTCCCGGAAAATGTATATTCTTTCCCGGGACACAAATTGTCCCGTTTTTTTGTGAAAATGTACTTCTAAAGTAGAATTTCCTGGCTTCAATTAAACCGTTTCCTGTTACTGTGTTTTCTTTATGGTTATGTATCCAATCCTGTGTGCTGTCGGTCGCACGCACGCACGCATCCATCCACGCACATGCAGGATAAAACAGTGTTCAGTTGCTAGCTTTTTTAAAACTTTATATCAATTCAGTTTTGTGAAATGGGAGAGACGGACTAGGAGGATAACGCAACAAAATCGGATGAGCCACCGCCAGTGTCAAAGATAAAACGATTTACAACCTACAACTCAGACTGGGCGAAAAGAGAACTTTTTCTGAATGGGTAAGGCCCACCCCCAAGGAGACCCATTCTCCGCTACCTGCGTTTTGTGTTCTGCCAAAATTTCAGTTAAATATGAAGGAAAAAAAGCGCCGGAAAATCATGCAAAAACAAAGAAGCACCCGAGTTTTGCATTAAGCAAACGCAAAAATCTACAGCCATTGCAACGTTTATGACAAATAAAGGGAGTCCTACAACTGTTAACATAGTATATTTGCAAATATGGGTTGACCCCCCCCCCCTAAAAAAAAACATATTTTATCTGAGTGTCCCGGTTTTTCACAAATCAAAGGTTTTTCACAAAACCCTAACCCCTGTATAAGCACTGTTAATTCAGCGCCATCGCTGCGGCCGGATTACCACCATGGACTTCCTTATATTCTCCCAGTTCCCTTGGTTCAGGTGACTGGAGATGTAAATATTGCAGTCAACTAGCCTGTGGTCAAACACGCTCATTGCGCTCTCAGTCTAGACTAGAGCATAACCACATTGTAAAATGGCTTCCATACACTCAAACCAAGACGGCGCCGCCGGTCTCTCGACCACGCTTGGTGTCCAGGAATCGGCAGCGCTCACGCTCTGCAAGCCGCGGCAGACAGCCTGAGTCCCGGGGACCTTGACCCAAAGCTGCGTCGAGACCCGAGCCACCGAAGCCGTCCTAGCCGTAAGGGAGAAAAGAAGGTGGCCAGGTCCCGCTTCAGCTGGACCCCCACCACACTCTCTCAGTCTCACACACCCCTTTTCCACCAAGGCAGAGCTAGAGCTAGTTCAGAGCCAGAGCTAGTCCCAGTTCATAGTTGGTTCGACTGAGGAGCCTTCTAAGAACCGTTTGCTTTTCCACATGCTGAGAGCCACAACAGAGCCATGTCTTACGTCACTGTATACGTCTCATCTCTCTCAGCAACGCTAGTGAGGCAGCGGCAGTGTTGCCATGTCTGCGGTTATGCCGCTGGCCATTTTTCATGTCTGTGGGTTGAAGCGACCCCAATTATGTAATATTTAGCCCCGGGAATGCGAATTTTAGTAGGCAACCAAGTGAATCCAATGCATTCATGCAGTTCGCCGTAATTTGTATAGACGGAGATTACAAACAAGCAGCAGCTGTTAGCTCCATTAGCTGCTATTTCAACAATGGCGGATCTCAAGTTTGTGTTGGTCTTGTTGACCCCGCCCCCAGCGCCTGACGTAATCGGTTCTTACTTCTAGCCCTGTTCTAGCCCAGCAATGTTTTGGTGCTACTTAAGAACCACTTTTCCTGGCTCGGAGCTGGGGCTTTGGGTGTGGAAACACAAAGAACCGATTTGAAACTAGGCTCTGGCTCCGATCTAGCTCTAGCTCTGCCTTGGTGGAAAAGGGGTAACAGTTCCCTGCAACCAGGTGACTGCCGACTCAGTTTTCGCAGCCAACAAGCCCATTATCAAAAGCGCTCGCCTGCACACAAACGCCGTTCTCACGGCGACCCAAATAAATCTCAAAAAGAGCTTTTTCTATGTAGACAATGTGTCAGCACCCCTACACTCAAGCACCCCCCACACAGCTCACACGCTGTCCTGTGCCAAAAATGTAATGCGCGCGCCCACTGCACAGTGTACGCCGCCAAACATAAACACTATCCCCACAGTGTTGCAAGCACAAAACATACGGGTTACCGGGTCCCTATCACTAAGCGGCCCGCCCCCGATTCAAATTCAACCCCTGGCTTCACGGGCCCAGGCCTGGCAGGCCATCCCCGGTATATCAGATTGGGTGTTGAACATTATAAAACGAGGTTACTCGCTACAGTTCGCTCGCAGACCCACGTGCTCCGCGCCGAGGTATCGAAACTGTTAGAGAAGGGAGCGGTGGAAACCGTGCACCCGACACAAAGCGAGTCAGGCTTTTACAGTCGTTAATTTCTCGTTCCAAAAAAGGATGGCGGCCCATCCTAGACCTCAGACATCTGAACAAAGTGCTTATGACGCGCTCGTTTAAGATGCTGACAGTAAAACAAATCCTCGCGCACATTCGCCCGGGGGATTGTTTTTTCCCAGTCGATCTGAAAGATGCCTACTTTCAAATTCAGATAACGCCCCGTCACAGGCCATTCTTTTGATTCGCCTTCGAGGGTCAGGCTTATCAATACACAGTTCTGCCATTCGGTTTATCCCTGGCACCCTGCACTTTTACGAAGTGCATGGACGCAGCCATAGCCCCGCTGAGGCTGAAAGGCATGCGGATACTCAACTACCTCGACGATTGGCTTGTCATAGCCCAATCAGAGGCACAGTTGACGATACACAAGTCCTTGCTCCTCAACCATCTAGAATGTTTGGGCCTCAGGATCAATATCGCCAAGAGTTCAATGTCTCCCAGCCAGAATATATATTTTCTGGGTACGGTCATAGACTCTATACAGATGAGGGCGCGGCTTACGTCACAGCGCGCCCTCTCTATTCAGAACATGGTGAAGTCATTCAAAGCTGGCGCTTGCGTTCCTCTCAAACGTTTTCAGAGGATGCTAGGTCTTATGGCCTCGGCATCAGCAGTACTCAAACTGGGTCTATTACACATGCGCCCCCTGCAATGCTGGCTAAACTCCCGCGTTCCGGCTCACGCATGGCGATCAGGCCAGTTTCGCATCAAAGTGAACCACAGCTGTGTCAAAGCTCTGGCTCCTTGGAAGGCGACCACCTGGTATCAAACAGGTGTTATGATGGGTACAGTTACGAAACGGAAAGTGGTCTCGACAGACGCGAACCTAGGTTGGGGCGCCCTACACGAGGGCAAGCCAGTCTCTGGCCAGTGGGCGAATACAGAGAAAAGGCTACACATAAACTGTCTAGAGATGAAAGCGGTCATCCTATCGCTGAAAGCTTTCCTTCCGTACATAAAGGGTCACCATGTCTTGGTCCGAACGGACAACATGTCAGTGGTATCCAATATAAATCGCCAGGGCGGGCTGAAATCACGCTCCCTACATTCCATGGCGAATCACCTTCTTTTATGGGCAGAGCACTTCCTGAGCTCCTTGAGGGTGGCTCACGTGCCAGGTATCCTGAATCAGGGTCCGGATATGTTATCCAGAGGCGGTATTCCCCCCGGGGAGTGGTCTCTTCACCCGCAAACGATTCAGTTGATATGGAGCACCTTCGGCGAAGCGAAAGTAGACCTTTTCGCCTCAGAAGACAATGCTCACTGCCCAATATTTTTCTCCAAACGCAGAGATGCGCTGGCCCATGTCTGGCCCAGTCTCCCTCTGTATGCTTTTCCTCCGATCGCGATGTTGCCGCAGGCCATCAAAAAGATCAGGGAAACCAATTCCACAGTGCTCTTAATAGCCCCATTGTGGAAGAATCAAATATGGGTCTCCGAACTGACTCTCATGTCAGACACAGTCCCATGGCCGATTCCGCTGAGGAAAGACCTCCTCACGCAGGCGAAGGGGAAAATTTGGCATCCCCACCCCGAACTGTGGGCTCTCCACGTTTGGCCCATCAACCATAACCCGTGAACCTTTCTGAAAGAGTTCTAAATACTATTTCTGAAGCTAGAGCACCCACAACCAGGCGGCTCTATGCACTGAAATGGTCGGTATTCTCTAACTGGTGTACAGCACGAAACCTTGACGCACACTCGTGCGAGATGGCAGAAGTGCTCGCCTTCCTTCAAGAGCTGATGGACGCAGGTCGTTCAAACGCTCAACCCTCCACGCTCAAAGCTTATCACGCTCAGGTCGCGGGACAATCACCGGGGAAAAGCGAACTTATAGTACGCTTTCTTAAAGGGGCCAGAGGGCTGAACCCGCCTCGCCCCCCTCAGTCCCTATATGGGACCTTGCCACAGTGTTAGAAGCTATGAAGGGCTCTACCTTTGAACCGCTTCAGTCTGTGAGCCTAAAGCACCTCTCACTGAAAACCGCTTTTCTGCTGGCACTTGCCTCAGTCAAGCGAGTGGGCCATTTACACGCACTCTTCCTGGTCACGTGGCATACCGCTAGAAGATATATGTGCGGCGGCAGGCTGGGCCTCTCCGTCCACTTTTATCAGATTTTATAAACTGGAAGTCCCCGCTTTACAAGCTGGGATTATCTCCATTTAATAGGTATTTCCTATCGTTATTATCTAGACCCGATGCGTCTGGTCTCCCTGTTATTCATACATGATAAGATCTCACAAGCATGTTGGAGCTTTCATAACATGTGTTACACTATATATCTATAAGGCCCGACTATGTCCGGTCATAATTCTATATCATATGGCCCGATTCTATCCGGCCTATATACTCTTTATGTCCTCTCAAGAGACCCACTTTGTTGGTCTCCTGTGACTCACTGTTACCCATCTTACGTGCCTCAGGCCATTGGGTCAGTTAAGCACGCACGGCGTTTTAAATTGGGTTCCCATACGCAATACGAGAGACCTCTCGAAAGGGAACGTACTCGGTTACTCACGTAACCTCGGTTCCCTGAGAGAGGGAACGAGTATTGCGTAACGCGCCGTGCTTGTGCTTCTCAGGGTATCGCTTCAGTCGATTTTTAACCTGATTTCCTATGGCAAAACAAGGTCTTTTATAGCCTTAGATATGCTAATTGGGGCAGGGAATTCTAGCGACCCCTATTGGTTCGCTCTCTGCCGCCTCGCCATAGGTTCATGCAGTTCCCACTGCACAGCCAATCAGCGCGCAGCTCGCGCTGGTCTATCGGCTGTGCAGCGGCACTGCGTTTTACATAGACACTTTATAGAATAAAGTATTTGCTTCATATTCTCGAGAAAAGGAGTTTTCCCATACGCAATACTCGTTCCCTCTCTCAGGGAACCGAGGTTACGTGAGTAACCGAGTACGTTTTCCACTGTGGGGCCACCATGAGGGAACCCTCCATTGCAGCTGTTCCCACACAGACTGATAAAGTCAGAGGGACCATATTACAGTAGTTTAAACACCATAAGACCATTAGATCTCAATAAATCACAGCACTTATATATTAATACATTCATAAATAACACTAAATTATTATAATACTAAAAATTGTATGTTGTAATGCAAAACTTTCTATGAAATCCATGATTATATCTTTTTTTTTTACTGTATTTATTAAATAAATAAATACATTTAATTAATATTTGGTCATTTTATATTTGGATTTGGTCATTATTATCATTGGCATTAATCAGTTATTATTTACAATGTATTTATATTTTTATATACATTATTTATATTATATTTTTTATTATAATAAAAACATCACTGATTAATTTTATATTTTTTATATAATATTATATATCTGAAATGGCAAAAAAAAAAAGAAAAGGAAAATTATATGATTAGTAATACACTAGATGGCGTCATCACATGATCAATTCTAACCAATGAGACTGCTGGAACTGCACCGCTTATGAGCTCAGCCGTCATTCCGGATTTGACTGGTACCGTCAAACAACGCTCAAAACAGCTAACGTTAAGCTTTTTAAGTTTCCATATTAATATGTGAGTTTCATATAATAATTAGTGAAACAGGTCAAAATGGTAACAAATTAATTAATTGATATTAAACTACACTCTCATTTTAGTGGTTTATCTGATTAAAGTTATACTCTGCTGCCATTTAAACGATAAACGGTCATAACGGTCGACTAGCCCATTTTCTGTTAATCTCTGAGGTAATATATACTTTAAAACTGCTTGAATTCATTACCTTGAATTGTTTTACGTCCATTTTGGTGTTAATTAGATTTTTTGTTGTTTTCAAGTTGCTTTTTTAGCAATCTAAGAACGAGCTAGTCATATGGCCAGGCTGAAGCAGTCATGTTTGAGGCCAGGAAATATGTGCGTTAAATATTAATGTAATAATTTCTCTTGAATATATACAGTAGTTCATCAGCACGTTCACTCATACAGATCAATATTGGACTGAGATATTAATTTTTGTTTGTTTTCTTTCTTTTCCTTGTGTGTAATGAGATAATTGGTTCTGCTCTGTAAGTATTCTTCCATTTGACACATTCCCAGTTTTTTTACTTTCTTTGCACCATATAACGTTAACTGTATTTTCATTTAAATATTGCTCAATAACATCGGTGTCGTACATTCTCAGATGTTGTTGTACATATTTATGAATAAAAGTTTTAAACTGGCTTTATACCATTAAATGTTGTTTGTCCTCTCTCTTGCCGTCTAGTCCTGACTGCAGAATTGAGCTCCATTCCCAGTTAAACAGACCTGAACCGGTTGATCAAGGTCTTCAGGATCAGCAGAAACTACAGGCAGGCTGGAGCTAAACTCTGTTGGTCCTCCATGACCAGGACTGGATCCCACTGTTGTAAGTGACCTAGCAGTCTAGCAGTCACTGACTATGTTTACATGGACAGCAGTAATCTAATTATTGAGCTTATTCTGAATAAGACAATATTCTGATTAAGGTGTTTACATGAGTTGCTTTTAGAATATTCCGTTTATGTTCCCGTTTCAATGTGTGTATGCGACTGGCGCAACTAGGATTGAGACGCACACACACAGACTAGGGTTGGGCGATATCCCCTAAATTGGCAGTTGACGATGTTTACAGTAAAACATCATGATGGTCGATGATATCGCCGTTTAGCTACTATATCTCTTTACATATACTATTTTCTACTTAAAACCATAATTTCGTTATTTTTACTAACCCAAATAATGACTCATCTGCTAGGTTGCACGTGAGGGGGAAAAATAGCTTCCTTCCACTTAAGAGTTGAGCTCTTTTTATTTTAATATATCTCTTTACATAAATACTATTTTCTACTTTTAAAAATTAATTTCATTATTTTACTAACCCAGTGTTTTGTATGTGAATGCTGTTTCACGTGAATATTACCACAGGAGTGAAGCACAAAGCTTTGTTTAGCCTACAAAGGAAATAATGGTCAGAGAGCACTTTTTCATTCTGTTTCAGATCTGGATCTGGTCACTCGATTTTCCGTGAATTTTAACAATAGGCCTAGTCCATTTTATCCCAATGGACATGGACATCTCGTTTCTTTTCCCAAATCTTCACTCGCACCCATTTTCGCAGGGGATTATAAACGTTTCTTCCTTTCATTTGCTTATAATTAAGTCTATTATAACTATTCACATCCTTTACTGTGGGAAAGTATAACAAAACACTGTGGGACGAATACTTTTTTACTTCAAATTGTATTTAACACAGTTTGTTCTTGTTATTAAACTTGGTAAGGCGCGTCAAGTTTGGTTTATTTGAATAGCGCATTTCACACGCACGCCGGTGATTTTAGTTTCGTTTTCTCTGGCAGTGAATAATCAAACATTGCCTAAATGTCTTGACCTTGTGGAAGATAAAATCCGCTCTTCAGACATTTTACAAACAGTGTTGCCTTGCAACATCAGGAGAAAACATGAAGATGAAGATATTCGAAAAGGTGTCTATCCAGCTTGTGTCCCACATTCCTCTCAAAGCACAGAGCGGTATATGACGCATCTTTGCGGGGAAATAGTATGAATCAAATATTTTTCTAACTAATATTTAATTTTCTTATATTCTTGAGGTAACCATTATTTTCTGAAAATCGTTTAAATGTTTTATAGGCTGTATTGTTTCACTGATGGAAGTGCTAAAATAAACACGCATGCTTATGGATGTTTCAGCCTCAAATGATTTCAACATGTAGGCTATATATATATATCTGGCATAGACTACAGTATTTAAAATAGCATATATGCATTAGTTACATTCTCAATTTAATTTACAGAGCAATCCCTGCTAAGTTTTTAGTTTAACTAATACTATAGAAGCGGATTAGTGTGTGTCGCACTCGCAACGGGGGCGTGGCATCACGATGGTGGCGCTCCATCGTGATGTCGGCCTAACACAGACAGGACACTTGACATACATCGCGTTCTCTTGTCTTGTCGCGCTTAGATGGTTTAAAAGCATTTACATGAATAAGAGCGTGATCATATAATGTAACGCTAGGCAAAAATGGATATAAAAACAGAATGGTTAGCAAAATGTTAAATGGTTAGCAAAACAGTTAATTGTGTAAAATATTTTTAATGCATTAAAATTAAAAAATGAATCGCCCACGTTAACACGTTAATTTGCCCGGCACTAATATATATATATATATATATATATATATATATATAAAAACTTTTTATTTTTGTAATGTTATATATTAGAGATGCTCCGATCAGCATTTTTGGGGCCGATTACCGATCACCAAGATCATGATCTGCCGATTGCCAATCACAGAATGGCAGGGGAATGGGAATCTTTTATCTATAATCTTGCAGAGTTTGCACCATTTGTAGAAATGAAACTAACTCTAAATTAACTGTATTGAGAAAAAAACTGTAGAAATAAGCCACTGTCCTGCAGAGTTTAGCTCCAACCCTAATCAAACACACCTGAACCAGCTAATCAGTGTCTCCTGGATTACTAGAAGGCCACAGGCAGGTGAGTTTTATCAGGGTTGGAGCTAAACTCTGCAGGACAGTGGCCCTCGAGGACTGGAGTTGCCCACCCCTGACTAGAGTCAAGATCTTGAAGAACCACCAAGTGTTTATTTTAGAAAATGAGATAACTTAAGGCTACTGTAGGCCATCTTTCCCAAATAAATGTATATAATAAATGTATATAATTATCTCACCTAAATATTTGATCATGCAGTGCATTTTTGTTTTTAAAGACAAATTTTCAGGTAGGTCTAACATTAGTATTGAGGTAAGAAATACTAAAGACATTTAATAAGAAATCAAATGTAAATTAATATTGGTCTTCCCTGAATAAATTTCATTAGATTAATCCTTACACTTAAGGTTGCAAAAGTTAGTCATTCAAGAGCAGTGAGTGTCATAAAGGTTCATCAAACAACACAAGACAAAGAGAAACTCGGAGACAGCAGCAGTTTATTCGACAGCTGTCACTTTAAGAGCGAACACGGTTACATGCCGCTGCACAAATGTTCACTCGCGAGTCACGATGGGGTTTACATGCATACTCGTCAAGACGGTAATTTAGTACATACATTTGTGTGTATCTGACCATTTCAGTGCAATTTGTTCTCGCAAGCTTTTTTTGAGATGGCCTGTGTGTGTGTGTGTGTGTGTGCGTGCTCACGGTCTGGAGAGCGCTCGAGTGCTGTGCGGTTTGAACACTGGCAAGACTTAAAAATAAATGCAAATGATAAACTTTAGTGACGATGCGACACTGCCTCGATTGTGTAAGTGGCAAATCCTGTCAACTGTGCAGCTCGATTTTAGTGCAGATGCGATGCAGCATTTTGAGAGGGAAAGAGAGAGAGAGCGCGCGCACATGGTGATTCACTCGCGCTGTTTGTGAACTTGCGTCTCACAGAAAGTTTTCAAATGACTGCGTAAGTTATTTAATATAGAACTATGAATTGTACCTCACCTTCAGCATTATAATTATTTTAACGTTACCCGCGCCGGAAAGAGAACGAGACGGTGTCGCTGCATATCATGCCCTAGCTCTCACGGCAGGCGCAGGTTTTTATTAGTCGTCAGCATGCGATCGGTTCATGAGATCTGCCTTTTTAGAGACCGCCGATCAATCATCCCAAAGCGATTATCGGCTGATAGAGATCGGTTGCCGATCAATCGGAGCACCCCTACTTCAAACACACTTTGCAGCGAGATATTGTTTGTTCTGCAACTGGCTCCGAAAACCCGAACCAATTGCGAATGACACTGTATGTTGTAAGATGACACTGTCCGTGTTGTTTGTGTATCTCTGGCAAACGCGCGGGGGGCGGGCTGAGCCCATTCAGAACTACGGGAGGCCAGAGGGGCATGTCGGCGGATGTTAAAAAGAAAACCGATTTTCATTCAAACAAATCGACGTAAACTACACATTCGAGTTAATCGATAAAATCGATTTATCGCCCAGCCCTACGTAAAAGATAAACAGGAATTTTCCCACATTTGAGCGCTTTGTAACTGTTTTGTACGTGTTGTTATAATAATTATAATACAAATTCTGTTTTATTGGCCCCAATATTATTGATGATTGTTGAAAGGGGCACTTTTGGCTACTTTTTAAAAAGGGCAGGGGCTCGAGCCCCCAAAGCCCTCCCCTCTGCACTTGTCTGGTGTGAATGTGTCCAGTCACACAATGTGGCGAAAACTTCTACATGCCGTTAATAGTTAGATTAAGGTGTGTATATGTCTGTAATGCTCTCCGATAATGCGACTAAAATAAGCATGACTTTAACCGGATTAAGGACATTAGAAATCGTTGTTTACATGGTAGCTTCTTAATCAGAGAATTGTCTTAATCAGGATAATATCTGAGTATTGTTGTCCATGTACTCAACGTACTCAGTCTGGATCTCTGAATTGTCATGCTCAGAACATAATATCTCAGGTCTGGCCCTCGAGGACCACAGTCCTGCAGATTTTAGCTCCAACCCTGGTCCAGCACACCTGAACAAGCTAATCAAGCTCTTTTGGTTCAGTCAATAGAAAGTCACAAGCAGGTGAGATTGATCAGGTCTGGACATAAACTCTGCAAGATGGTGCATTTCGGCCAGACTTGAGAACTCTTTAATTAATACAGTTTTAATTTGTATATATTTATGCAATATTTTACAAATATTCAGTTATTTTCTCTCTTTTTCTCCTTTTGATTGTGTGTCAACCACAGCTAAATAAACCCAAAGGCCACTCAGGCACTGGTCACTGCATCTTTTGCTGTACTTGGAATATATGGCAACTCATATGGAAACTGTAAACAGCACACATTTGCGCTGTCTTTAAGTGTCTGAAATAGACGTTGCTCAATCAGGAAATAAAATACACACATCATAACGCCGACTACTTTATTTCCGAGATGATGCATGGCAAACTTTGAATTGTAATACAATATAGTGCAATATAGAGGCTTGTATTAATTGCAGCTAAACACAGATATACGTTAATAATGAATATGTCCTCCATAATTGCATACATAAAGAAATATGTTTGTGTTAGTTCAGTTGCGTTACCTGTGTCGGCAGTGTGCAGTAGACACACCCACATTAACCATTTCATTATATGACTAATCCTCTCCGAAAGGACCATAAACATTAGAGATAACATCTGAAGTTACTATTAATTTACATACATATATCGTAAAGCTGATCCTGTGAGACTGAGATGCTCAATGTTTTGGCTGTACGTCAGTGATGCCCTCTGCTGGTGGGGAATAGTAAGATGGCCACTCGAGCACTTCCGGTGGCTTCACCGCCTGATGGCAGTTTAGAACGCGATGAGCTATCCAGTCATTTATATAGATCAGTGATAGCAACACACAAAGACTCAGAACACAATAGCAGCTGCATAGCAACACACAAACACTCAGAACACCATAGCAACTGCATAGCAACACACAAACACTCAGAACACCCTAGCAGCTGCATAGCAACACACAAACACTCAGAACACCATAGCAACTGCATAGCAACACACAAACACTCAGAACACCATAGCAGCTGCATAGCAACACACAAACACTCTGAACACCATAGCAACTGCATAGCAACACACAAACACTCAGAACACCATAGCAGCTGCATAGCAACACACAAACACTCTGAACACCATAGCAACTGCATAGCAACACACAAACACTCAGAACACCATAGCAGCTGCATAGCAACACACAAACACTCAGAACACCCTAGCAGCTGCATAGCAACACACAAACACTCAGAACACCCTAGCAGCTGCATAGCAACACACAAACACTCAGAACACCATAGCAACTGCATAGCAACACACAAACACTCAGAACACCCTAGCAACTGCATAGCAACACACAAACACTCAGAACACCCTAGCAACTGCATAGCAACACACAAACACTCAGAACACCCTAGCAACTGCATAGCAACACACAAACACTCAGAACACCCTAGCAACTGCATAGCAACACACAAACACTCAGAACACCCTAGCAACTGCATAGCAACACACAAACACTCAGAACACCATAGCACAATGATTTTGTTAACATGGCAACAATTTTGAAGCAGTTCATTATTTAAATGATGATTAAATAAATATTTAATTCAACAACATGGCATACAAAACACTTATACTCATATAACACTTGGAATATATGGCAACTCATATGGAAACTGTAAACAGCACACATTTGCGCTGTCTTTAAGTGTCTGAAATAGACGTTGCTCAATAAGGAAATAAAATACACACATCATAACGCAAACTACTATATTTCCGAGATGATGCATGGCAAACTTTGAATTGTAATACAATTTAGTGCAATATAGAGCCTTGTATTAATTGCAGCTAAAAACAGATATACGTTAATAATGAATATGTCCTCCATAATTGCATACATAAAGAAATATGTTTGTGTTAGTTCAGTTGCGTTACCTGTGTCGGCAGTGTGCAGTAGACACACCCACATTAACCATTTCATTATATGACTAATCCTCTCCGAAAGGACCATAAACATTAGAGATAACATCTGAAGTTACTATTAATTTACATACATATATCGTAAAGCTGATCCTGTGAGACTGAGATGCTCAATGTTTTGGCTGTACGTCAGTGATGCCCTCTGCTGGTGGGGAATAGTAAGATGGCCACTCGAGCACTTCCGGTGGCTTCACCGCCTGATGGCAGTTTAGAACGCGATGAGCTATCCAGTCATTTATATAGATCAGTGATAGCAACACACAAAGACTCAGAACACCATAGCAACACACAAACACTCAGAACACCATAGCAGCTGCATAGCAACACACAAACACTCTGAACACCATAGCAACTGCATAGCAACACACAAACACTCAGAACACCATAGCAACTGCATAGCAACACACAAACACTCAGAACACCCTAGCAACTGCATAGCAACACACAAACACTCAGAACACCATAGCAGCTGCATAGCAACACACAAACATTCAGAACACCCTAGCAGCTGCATAGCAACACACAAACACTCAGAACACCATAGCAACTGCATAGCAACACACAAACACTCAGAACACCCTAGCAACTGCATAGCAACACACAAACACTCAGAACACCATAGCAGCTGCATAGCAACACACAAACACTCAGAACACCCTAGCAGCTGCATAGCAACACACAAACACTCAGAACACCCTAGCAACTGCATAGCAACACACAAACACTCAGAACACCCTAGCAACTGCATAGCAACACACAAACACTCAGAACACCCTAGCAACTGCATAGCAACACACAAGCACTCAGAACACCCTAGCAACTGCATAGCAACACACAAACACTCAGAACACCATAGCACAATGATTTTGTTAACATGGCAACAATTTTGAAGCAGTTCATTATTTAAATGATGATTAAATAAATATTTAATTCAACAACATGGCATACAAAACACTTATACTCATATAACACTTGGAATATATGGCAACTCATATGGAAACTGTAAACAGCACACATTTGCGCTGTCTTTAAGTGTCTGAAATAGACGTTGCTCAATCAGGAAATAAAATACACACATCATAACGCCGACTACTATATTTCCGAGATGACGCATGGCAAACTTTGAATTGTAATACAATATAGTGCAATATAGAGCCTTGTATTAATTGCAGCTAAACACAGATATACGTTAATAATGAATATGTCCTCCATAATTGCATACATAAAGAAATATGTTTGTGTTAGTTCAGTTGCGTTACCTGTGTCGGCAGTGTGCAGTAGACACACCCACATTAACCATTTCATTATATGACTAATCCTCTCCGAAAGGACCATAAACATTAGAGATAACATCTGAAGTTACTATTAATTTACATACATATATCGTAAAGCTGATCCTGTGAGACTGAGATGCTCAATGTTTTGGCTGTACGTCAGTGATGCCCTCTGCTGGTGGGGAATAGTAAGATGGCCACTCGAGCACTTCCGGTGGCTTCACCGCCTGATGGCAGTTTAGAACGCGATGAGCTATCCAGTCATTTATATAGATCAGTGATAGCAACACACAAAGACTCAGAACACAATAGCAGCTGCATAGCAACACACAAACACTCAGAACACCATAGCAACTGCATAGCAACACACAAACACTCAGAACACCCTAGCAGCTGCATAGCAACACACAAACACTCAGAACACCATAGCAACTGCATAGCAACACACAAACACTCAGAACACCATAGCAGCTGCATAGCAACACACAAACACTCTGAACACCATAGCAACTGCATAGCAACACACAAACACTCAGAACACCATAGCAGCTGCATAGCAACACACAAACACTCTGAACACCATAGCAACTGCATAGCAACACACAAACACTCAGAACACCATAGCAGCTGCATAGCAACACACAAACACTCAGAACACCCTAGCAGCTGCATAGCAACACACAAACACTCAGAACACCCTAGCAGCTGCATAGCAACACACAAACACTCAGAACACCATAGCAACTGCATAGCAACACACAAACACTCAGAACACCCTAGCAACTGCATAGCAACACACAAACACTCAGAACACCCTAGCAACTGCATAGCAACACACAAACACTCAGAACACCCTAGCAACTGCATAGCAACACACAAACACTCAGAACACCCTAGCAACTGCATAGCAACACACAAACACTCAGAACACCCTAGCAACTGCATAGCAACACACAAACACTCAGAACACCATAGCACAATGATTTTGTTAACATGGCAACAATTTTGAAGCAGTTCATTATTTAAATGATGATTAAATAAATATTTAATTCAACAACATGGCATACAAAACACTTATACTCATATAACACTTGGAATATATGGCAACTCATATGGAAACTGTAAACAGCACACATTTGCGCTGTCTTTAAGTGTCTGAAATAGACGTTGCTCAATAAGGAAATAAAATACACACATCATAACGCAAACTACTATATTTCCGAGATGATGCATGGCAAACTTTGAATTGTAATACAATTTAGTGCAATATAGAGCCTTGTATTAATTGCAGCTAAAAACAGATATACGTTAATAATGAATATGTCCTCCATAATTGCATACATAAAGAAATATGTTTGTGTTAGTTCAGTTGCGTTACCTGTGTCGGCAGTGTGCAGTAGACACACCCCCATTAACCATTTCATTATATGACTAATCCTCTCCGAAAGGACCATAAACATTAGAGATAACATCTGAAGTTACTATTAATTTACATACATATATCGTAAAGCTGATCCTGTGAGACTGAGATGCTCAATGTTTTGGCTGTACGTCAGTGATGCCCTCTGCTGGTGGGGAATAGTAAGATGGCCACTCGAGCACTTCCGGTGGCTTCACCGCCTGATGGCAGTTTAGAACGCGATGAGCTATCCAGTCATTTATATAGATCAGTGATAGCAACACACAAAGACTCAGAACACCATAGCAACACACAAACACTCAGAACACCATAGCAGCTGCATAGCAACACACAAACACTCTGAACACCATAGCAACTGCATAGCAACACACAAACACTCAGAACACCATAGCAACTGCATAGCAACACACAAACACTCAGAACACCCTAGCAACTGCATAGCAACACACAAACACTCAGAACACCATAGCAGCTGCATAGCAACACACAAACATTCAGAACACCCTAGCAGCTGCATAGCAACACACAAACACTCAGAACACCATAGCAACTGCATAGCAACACACAAACACTCAGAACACCCTAGCAACTGCATAGCAACACACAAACACTCAGAACACCATAGCAGCTGCATAGCAACACACAAACACTCAGAACACCCTAGCAGCTGCATAGCAACACACAAACACTCAGAACACCCTAGCAACTGCATAGCAACACACAAACACTCAGAACACCCTAGCAACTGCATAGCAACACACAAACACTCAGAACACCCTAGCAACTGCATAGCAACACACAAGCACTCAGAACACCCTAGCAACTGCATAGCAACACACAAACACTCAGAACACCATAGCACAATGATTTTGTTAACATGGCAACAATTTTGAAGCAGTTCATTATTTAAATGATGATTAAATAAATATTTAATTCAACAACATGGCATACAAAACACTTATACTCATATAACACTTGGAATATATGGCAACTCATATGGAAACTGTAAACAGCACACATTTGCGCTGTCTTTAAGTGTCTGAAATAGACGTTGCTCAATCAGGAAATAAAATACACACATCATAACGCCGACTACTATATTTCCGAGATGACGCATGGCAAACTTTGAATTGTAATACAATATAGTGCAATATAGAGCCTTGTATTAATTGCAGCTAAACACAGATATACGTTAATAATGAATATGTCCTCCATAATTGCATACATAAAGAAATATGTTTGTGTTAGTTCAGTTGCGTTACCTGTGTCGGCAGTGTGCAGTAGACACACCCACATTAACCATTTCATTATATGACTAATCCTCTCCGAAAGGACCATAAACATTAGAGATAACATCTGAAGTTACTATTAATTTACATACATATATCGTAAAGCTGATCCTGTGAGACTGAGATGCTCAATGTTTTGGCTGTACGTCAGTGATGCCCTCTGCTGGTGGGGAATAGTAAGATGGCCACTCGAGCACTTCCGGTGGCTTCACCGCCTGATGGCAGTTTAGAACGCGATGAGCTATCCAGTCATTTATACAGATCAGTGATAGCAACACACAAAGACTCAGAACACCATAGCAGCTGCATAGCAACACACAAACACTCTGAACACCATAGCAACTGCATAGCAACACACAAACACTCAGAACACCATAGCAGCTGCATAGCAACACACAAACACTCTGAACACCATAGCAACTGCATAGCAACACACAAACACTCAGAACACCATAGCAGCTGCATAGCAACACACAAACACTCAGAACACCATAGCAACTGCATAGCAACACACAAACACTCAGAACACCCTAGCAGCTGCATAGCAACACACAAACACTCAGAACACCATAGCAACTGCATAGCAACACACAAACACTCAGAACACCCTAGCAACTGCATAGCAACACACAAACACTCAGAACACCCTAGCAACTGCATAGCAACACACAAACACTCAGAACACCCTAGCAACTGCATAGCAACCCACAAACACTCAGAACACCATAGCAACTGCATAGCAACACACAAACACTCAGAACACCCTAGCAACTGCATAGCAACACACAAACACTCAGAACACCCTATCAACTGCATAGCAACACACAAACACTCAGAACACCATAGCACAATGATTTTGTTAACATGGCAACAATTTTGAAGCAGTTCATTATTTAAATGATGATTAAATAAATATTTAATTCAACAACATGGCATACAAAACACTTATACTCATATAACACTTGGAATATATGGCAACTCATATGGAAACTGTAAACAGCACACATTTGCGCTGTCTTTAAGTGTCTGAAATAGACATTGCTCAATAAGGAAATAAAATACACACATCATAACGCAAACTACTATATTTCCGAGATGATGCATGGCAAACTTTGAATTGTAATACAATTTAGTGCAATATAGAGCCTTGTATTAATTGCAGCTAAAAACAGATATACGTTAATAATGAATATGTCCTCCATAATTGCATACATAAAGAAATATGTTTGTGTTAGTTCAGTTGCGTTACCTGTGTCGGCAGTGTGCAGTAGACACACCCACATTAACCATTTCATTATATGACTAATCCTCTCCGAAAGGACCATAAACATTAGAGATAACATCTGAAGTTACTATTAATTTACATACATATATCGTAAAGCTGATCCTGTGAGACTGAGATGCTCAATGTTTTGGCTGTACGTCAGTGATGCCCTCTGCTGGTGGGGAATAGTAAGATGGCCACTCGAGCACTTCCGGTGGCTTCACCGCCTGATGGCAGTTTAGAACGCGATGAGCTATCCAGTCATTTATATAGATCAGTGATAGCAACACACAAAGACTCAGAACACCATAGCAACACACAAACACTCAGAACACCATAGCAGCTGCATAGCAACACACAAACACTCTGAACACCATAGCAACTGCATAGCAACACACAAACACTCAGAACACCATAGCAGCTGCATAGCAACACACAAACACTCAGAACACCCTAGCAGCTGCATAGCAACACACAAACACTCTGAACACCATAGCAACTGCATAGCAACACACAAACACTCAGAACACCCTAGCAACTGCATAGCAACACACAAACACTCAGAACACCCTAGCAACTGCATAGCAACACACAAACACTCAGAACACCATAGCAGCTGCATAGCAACACACAAACACTCTGAACACCATAGCAACTGCATAGCAACACACAAACACTCAGAACACCATAGCAGCTGCATAGCAACACACAAACACTCTGAACACCATAGCAACTGCATAGCAACACACAAACACTCAGAACACCCTAGCAGCTGCATAGCAACACACAAACACTCAGAACACCATAGCAACTGCATAGCAACACACAAACACTCAGAACACCCTAGCAACTGCATAGCAACACACAAACACTCAGAACACCCTAGCAACTGCATAGCAACACACAAACACTCAGAACACCCTAGCAACTGCATAGCAACACACAAACACTCAGAACACCCTAGCAACTGCATAGCAACACACAAACACTCAGAACACCCTAGCAACTGCATAGCAACACACAAACACTCAGAACAGCATAGCACAATGATTTTGTTAACATGGCAACAATTTTGAAGCAGTTCATTATTTAAATGATGATTAAATAAATATTTAATTCAACAACATGGCATACAAAACACTTATACTCATATAACACTTGGAATATATGGCAACTCATATGGAAACTGTAAACAGCACACATTTGCGCTGTCTTTAAGTGTCTGAAATAGACGTTGCTCAATAAGGAAATAAAATACACACATCATAACGCAAACTACTATATTTCCGAGATGATGCATGGCAAACTTTGAATTGTAATACAATTTAGTGCAATATAGAGCCTTGTATTAATTGCAGCTAAACACAGATATACGTTAATAATGAATATGTCCTCCATAATTGCATACATAAAGAAATATGTTTGTGTTAGTTCAGTTGCGTTACCTGTGTCGGCAGTGTGCAGTAGACACACCCACATTAACCATTTCATTATATGACTAATCCTCTCCGAAAGGACCATAAACATTAGAGATAACATCTGAAGTTACTATTAATTTACATACATATATCGTAAAGCTGATCCTGTGAGACTGAGATGCTCAATGTTTTGGCTGTACGTCAGTGATGCCCTCTGCTGGTGGGGAATAGTAAGATGGCCACTCGAGCACTTCCGGTGGCTTCACCGCCTGATGGCAGTTTAGAACGCGATGAGCTATCCAGTCATTTATATAGATCAGTGATAGCAACACACAAAGACTCAGAACACCATAGCAACACACAAACACTCAGAACACCATAGCAGCTGCATAGCAACACACAAACACTCTGAACACCATAGCAACTACATAGCAACACACAAACACTCAGAACACCATAGCAGCTGCATAGCAACACACAAACACTCAGAACACCCTAGCAGCTGCATAGCAACACACAAACACTCAGAACACCATAGCAGCTGCATAGCAACACACAAACACTCTGAACACCATAGCAACTGCATAGCAACACACAAACACTCAGAACACCATAGCAGCTGCATAGCAACACACAAACACTCAGAACACCATAGCAACTGCATAGCAACACACAAACACTCAAATACCCTAGCAACTGCATAGCAACACACAAACACTCAGAACACCCTAGCAACTGCATAGCAACACACAAACACTCAGAACACCCTAGCAACTGCATAGCAACACACAAACACTCAGAACACCATAGCAACTGCATAGCAACACACAAACAGTCAGAACACCCTAGCAACTGCATAGCAACACACAAACACTCAGAACACCATAGCACAATGATTTTGTTAACATGGCAACAATTTTGAAGCAGTTCATTATTTAAATGATGATTAAATAAATATTTAATTCAACAACATGGCATACAAAACACTTATACTCATATAACACTTGGAATATATGGCAACTCATATGGAAACTGTAAACAGCACACATTTGCGCTGTCTTTAAGTGTCTGAAATAGACATTGCTCAATAAGGAAATAAAATACACACATAACGCAAACTACTATATTTCCGAGATGATGCATGGCAAACTTTGAATTGTAATACAATTTAGTGCAATATAGAGCCTTGTATTAATTGCAGCTAAAAACAGATATACGTTAATAATGAATATGTCCTCCATAATTGCATACATAAAGAAATATGTTTGTGTTAGTTCAGTTGCGTTACCTGTGTCGGCAGTGTGCAGTAGACACACCCACATTAACCATTTCATTATATGACTAATCCTCTCCAAAAGGACCATAAACATTAGAGATAACATCTGAAGTTACTATTAATTTACATACATATATCGTAAAGCTGATCCTGTGAGACTGAGATGCTCAATGTTTTGGCTGTACGTCAGTGATGCCCTCTGCTGGTGGGGAATAGTAAGATGGCCACTCGAGCACTTCCGGTGGCTTCACCGCCTGATGGCAGTTTAGAACGCGATGAGCTATCCAGTCATTTATATAGATCAGTGATAGCAACACACAAAGACTCAGAACACCATAGCAACACACAAACACTCAGAACACCATAGCAGCTGCATAGCAACACACAAACACTCTGAACACCATAGCAACTGCATAGCAACACACAAACACTCAGAACACCCTAGCAGCTGCATAGCAACACACAAACACTCAGAACACCCTAGCAGCTGCATAGCAACACACAAACACTCAGAACACCATAGCAACTGCATAGCAACAAACAAACACTCAGAACACCCTAGCAACTGCATAGCAACACACAAACACTCAGAACACCCTAGCAACTGCATAGCAACACACAAACACTCAGAACACCATAGCAGCTGCATAGCAACACACAAACACTCTGAACACCATAGCAACTGCATAGCAACACACAAACACTCAGAACACCATAGCAGCTGCATAGCAACACACAAACACTCTGAACACCATAGCAACTGCATAGCAACACACAAACACTCAGAACACCATAGCAGCTGCATAGCAACACACAAACACTCAGAACACCCTAGCAGCTGCATAGCAACACACAAACACTCAGAACACCCTAGCAGCTGCATAGCAACACACAAACACTCAGAACACCATAGCAACTGCATAGCAACACACAAACACTCAGAACACCCTAGCAACTGCATAGCAACACACAAACACTCAGAACACCCTAGCAACTGCATAGCAACACACAAACACTCAGAACACCCTAGCAACTGCATAGCAACACACAAACACTCAGAACACCCTAGCAACTGCATAGCAACACACAAACACTCAGAACACCCTAGCAACTGCATAGCAACACACAAACACTCAGAACACCATAGCACAATGATTTTGTTAACATGGCAACAATTTTGAAGCAGTTCATTATTTAAATGATGATTAAATAAATATTTAATTCAACAACATGGCATACAAAACACTTATACTCATATAACACTTGGAATATATGGCAACTCATATGGAAACTGTAAACAGCACACATTTGCGCTGTCTTTAAGTGTCTGAAATAGACGTTGCTCAATAAGGAAATAAAATACACACATCATAACGCAAACTACTATATTTCCGAGATGATGCATGGCAAACTTTGAATTGTAATACAATTTAGTGCAATATAGAGCCTTGTATTAATTGCAGCTAAAAACAGATATACGTTAATAATGAATATGTCCTCCATAATTGCATACATAAAGAAATATGTTTGTGTTAGTTCAGTTGCGTTACCTGTGTCGGCAGTGTGCAGTAGACACACCCACATTAACCATTTCATTATATGACTAATCCTCTCCGAAAGGACCATAAACATTAGAGATAACATCTGAAGTTACTATTAATTTACATACATATATCGTAAAGCTGATCCTGTGAGACTGAGATGCTCAATGTTTTGGCTGTACGTCAGTGATGCCCTCTGCTGGTGGGGAATAGTAAGATGGCCACTCGAGCACTTCCGGTGGCTTCACCGCCTGATGGCAGTTTAGAACGCGATGAGCTATCCAGTCATTTATATAGATCAGTGATAGCAACACACAAAGACTCAGAACACCATAGCAACACACAAACACTCAGAACACCATAGCAGCTGCATAGCAACACACAAACACTCAGAACACCATAGCAACTGCATAGCAACACACAAACACTCAGAACACCATAGCAGCTGCATAGCAACACACAAACACTCAGAACACCATAGCAGCTGCATAGCAACACACAAACACTCAGAACACCATAGCAACTGCATAGCAACACACAAACACTCAGAACACCCTAGCAACTGCATAGCAACACACAAACACTCAGAACACCATAGCAGCTGCATAGCAACACACAAACACTCAGAACACCCTAGCAGCTGCATAGCAACACACAAACACTCAGAACACCATAGCAACTGCATAGCAACACACAAACACTCAGAACACCCTAGCAACTGCATAGCAACACACAAACACTCAGAACACCCTAGCAACTGCATAGCAACACACAAACACTCAGAACACCCTAGCAACTGCATAGCAACACACAAACACTCAGAACACCCTAGCAACTGCATAGCAACACACAAACACTCAGAACACCCTAGCAACTGCATTGCAACACACAAACACTCAGAACACCCTAGCAACTGCATAGCAACACACAAACACTCAGAACACCCTAGCAACTGCATAGCAACACACAAACACTCAGAACACCATAGCACAATGATTTTGTTAACATGGCAACAATTTTGAAGCAGTTCATTATTTAAATGATGATTAAATAAATATTTAATTCAACAACATGGCATACAAAACACTTATACTCATATAACACTTGGAATATATGGCAACTCATATGGAAACTGTAAACAGCACACATTTGCGCTGTCTTTAAGTGTCTGAAATAGACGTTGCTCAATCAGGAAATAAAATACACACATCATAACGCCGACTACTATATTTCCGAGATGATGCATGGCAAACTTTGAATTGTAATACAATTTAGTGCAATATAGAGCCTTGTATTAATTGCAGCTAAAAACAGATATACGTTAATAATGAATATGTCCTCCATAATTGCATACATAAAGAAATATGTTTGTGTTAGTTCAGTTGCGTTACCTGTGTCGGCAGTGTGCAGTAGACACACCCCCATTAACCATTTCATTATATGACTAATCCTCTCCGAAAGGACCATAAACATTAGAGATAACATCTGAAGTTACTATTAATTTACATACATATATCGTAAAGCTGATCCTGTGAGACTGAGATGCTCAATGTTTTGGCTGTACGTCAGTGATGCCCTCTGCTGGTGGGGAATAGTAAGATGGCCACTCGAGCACTTCCGGTGGCTTCACCGCCTGATGGCAGTTTAGAACGCGATGAGCTATCCAGTCATTTATATAGATCAGTGATAGCAACACACAAAGACTCAGAACACAATAGCAGCTGCATAGCAACACACAAACACTCTGAACACCATAGCAACTGCATAGCAACACACAAACACTCAGAACACCATAGCAGCTGCATAGCAACACACAAACACTCTGAACACCATAGCAACTGCATAGCAACACACAAACACTCAGAACACCCTAGCAGCTGCATAGCAACACACAAACACTCAGAACACCATAGCAACTGCATAGCAACACACAAACACTCAGAACACCCTAGCAACTGCATAGCAACACACAAACACTCAGAACACCCTAGCAACTGCATAGCAACACACAAACACTCAGAACACCCTAGCAACTGCATAGCAACACACAAACACTCAGAACACCATAGCAACTGCATAGCAACACACAAACACTCAGAACACCCTAGCAACTGCATAGCAACACACAAACACTCAGAACACCCTAGCAACTGCATAGCAACACACAAACACTCTGAACACCATAGCAACTGCATAGCAACACACAAACACTCAGAACACCCTAGCAGCTGCATAGCAACACACAAACACTCAGAACACCATAGCAACTGCATAGCAACACACAAACACTCAGAACACCCTAGCAACTGCATAGCAACACACAAACACTCAGAACACCCTAGCAACTGCATAGCAACACACAAACACTCAGAACACCCTAGCAACTGCATAGCAACACACAAACACTCAGAACACCATAGCACAATGATTTTGTTAACATGGCAACAATTTTGAAGCAGTTCATTATTTAAATGATGATTAAATAAATATTTAATTCAACAACATGGCATACAAAACACTTATACTCATATAACACTTGGAATATATGGCAACTCATATGGAAACTGTAAACAGCACACATTTGCGCTGTCTTTAAGTGTCTGAAATAGACGTTGCTCAATAAGGAAATAAAATACACACATCATAACGCAAACTACTATATTTCCGAGATGATGCATGGCAAACTTTGAATTGTAATACAATTTAGTGCAATATAGAGCCTTGTATTAATTGCAGCTAAAAACAGATATACGTTAATAATGAATATGTCCTCCATAATTGCATACATAAAGAAATATGTTTGTGTTAGTTCAGTTGCGTTACCTGTGTCGGCAGTGTGCAGTAGACACACCCACATTAACCATTTCATTATATGACTAATCCTCTCCGAAAGGACCATAAACATTAGAGATAACATCTGAAGTTACTATTAATTTACATACATATATCGTAAAGCTGATCCTGTGAGACTGAGATGCTCAATGTTTTGGCTGTACGTCAGTGATGCCCTCTGCTGGTGGGGAATAGTAAGATGGCCACTCGAGCACTTCCGGTGGCTTCACCGCCTGATGGCAGTTTAGAACGCGATGAGCTATCCAGTCATTTATATAGATCAGTGATAGCAACACACAAAGACTCAGAACACAATAGCAGCTGCATAGCAACACACAAACACTCAGAACACCATAGCAACTGCATAGCAACACACAAACACTCAGAACACCCTAGCAGCTGCATAGCAACACACAAACACTCAGAACACCATAGCAACTGCATAGCAACACACAAACACTCAGAACACCATAGCAGCTGCATAGCAACACACAAACACTCTGAACACCATAGCAACTGCATAGCAACACACAAACACTCAGAACACCATAGCAGCTGCATAGCAACACACAAACACTCTGAACACCATAGCAACTGCATAGCAACACACAAACACTCAGAACACCATAGCAGCTGCATAGCAACACACAAACACTCAGAACACCCTAGCAGCTGCATAGCAACACACAAACACTCAGAACACCCTAGCAGCTGCATAGCAACACACAAACACTCAGAACACCATAGCAACTGCATAGCAACACACAAACACTCAGAACACCCTAGCAACTGCATAGCAACACACAAACACTCAGAACACCCTAGCAACTGCATAGCAACACACAAACACTCAGAACACCCTAGCAACTGCATAGCAACACACAAACACTCAGAACACCCTAGCAACTGCATAGCAACACACAAACACTCAGAACACCCTAGCAACTGCATAGCAACACACAAACACTCAGAACACCATAGCACAATGATTTTGTTAACATGGCAACAATTTTGAAGCAGTTCATTATTTAAATGATGATTAAATAAATATTTAATTCAACAACATGGCATACAAAACACTTATACTCATATAACACTTGGAATATATGGCAACTCATATGGAAACTGTAAACAGCACACATTTGCGCTGTCTTTAAGTGTCTGAAATAGACGTTGCTCAATAAGGAAATAAAATACACACATCATAACGCAAACTACTATATTTCCGAGATGATGCATGGCAAACTTTGAATTGTAATACAATTTAGTGCAATATAGAGCCTTGTATTAATTGCAGCTAAAAACAGATATACGTTAATAATGAATATGTCCTCCATAATTGCATACATAAAGAAATATGTTTGTGTTAGTTCAGTTGCGTTACCTGTGTCGGCAGTGTGCAGTAGACACACCCCCATTAACCATTTCATTATATGACTAATCCTCTCCGAAAGGACCATAAACATTAGAGATAACATCTGAAGTTACTATTAATTTACATACATATATCGTAAAGCTGATCCTGTGAGACTGAGATGCTCAATGTTTTGGCTGTACGTCAGTGATGCCCTCTGCTGGTGGGGAATAGTAAGATGGCCACTCGAGCACTTCCGGTGGCTTCACCGCCTGATGGCAGTTTAGAACGCGATGAGCTATCCAGTCATTTATATAGATCAGTGATAGCAACACACAAAGACTCAGAACACCATAGCAACACACAAACACTCAGAACACCATAGCAGCTGCATAGCAACACACAAACACTCTGAACACCATAGCAACTGCATAGCAACACACAAACACTCAGAACACCATAGCAACTGCATAGCAACACACAAACACTCAGAACACCCTAGCAACTGCATAGCAACACACAAACACTCAGAACACCATAGCAGCTGCATAGCAACACACAAACATTCAGAACACCCTAGCAGCTGCATAGCAACACACAAACACTCAGAACACCATAGAAACTGCATAGCAACACACAAACACTCAGAACACCCTAGCAACTGCATAGCAACACACAAACACTCAGAACACCATAGCAGCTGCATAGCAACACACAAACACTCAGAACACCCTAGCAGCTGCATAGCAACACACAAACACTCAGAACACCCTAGCAACTGCATAGCAACACACAAACACTCAGAACACCCTAGCAACTGCATAGCAACACACAAACACTCAGAACACCCTAGCAACTGCATAGCAACACACAAGCACTCAGAACACCCTAGCAACTGCATAGCAACACACAAACACTCAGAACACCATAGCACAATGATTTTGTTAACATGGCAACAATTTTGAAGCAGTTCATTATTTAAATGATGATTAAATAAATATTTAATTCAACAACATGGCATACAAAACACTTATACTCATATAACACTTGGAATATATGGCAACTCATATGGAAACTGTAAACAGCACACATTTGCGCTGTCTTTAAGTGTCTGAAATAGACGTTGCTCAATCAGGAAATAAAATACACACATCATAACGCCGACTACTATATTTCCGAGATGACGCATGGCAAACTTTGAATTGTAATACAATATAGTGCAATATAGAGCCTTGTATTAATTGCAGCTAAACACAGATATACGTTAATAATGAATATGTCCTCCATAATTGCATACATAAAGAAATATGTTTGTGTTAGTTCAGTTGCGTTACCTGTGTCGGCAGTGTGCAGTAGACACACCCACATTAACCATTTCATTATATGACTAATCCTCTCCGAAAGGACCATAAACATTAGAGATAACATCTGAAGTTACTATTAATTTACATACATATATCGTAAAGCTGATCCTGTGAGACTGAGATGCTCAATGTTTTGGCTGTACGTCAGTGATGCCCTCTGCTGGTGGGGAATAGTAAGATGGCCACTCGAGCACTTCCGGTGGCTTCACCGCCTGATGGCAGTTTAGAACGCGATGAGCTATCCAGTCATTTATACAGATCAGTGATAGCAACACACAAAGACTCAGAACACCATAGCAACACACAAACACTCTGAACACCATAGCAACTGCATAGCAACACACAAACACTCAGAACACCATAGCAGCTGCATAGCAACACACAAACACTCTGAACACCATAGCAACTGCATAGCAACACACAAACACTCAGAACACCATAGCAGCTGCATAGCAACACACAAACACTCAGAACACCATAGCAACTGCATAGCAACACACAAACACTCAGAACACCCTAGCAGCTGCATAGCAACACACAAACACTCAGAACACCATAGCAACTGCATAGCAACACACAAACACTCAGAACACCCTAGCAACTGCATAGCAACACACAAACACTCAGAACACCCTAGCAACTGCATAGCAACACACAAACACTCAGAACACCCTAGCAACTGCATAGCAACCCACAAACACTCAGAACACCATAGCAACTGCATAGCAACACACAAACACTCAGAACACCCTAGCAACTGCATAGCAACACACAAACACTCAGAACACCCTATCAACTGCATAGCAACACACAAACACTCAGAACACCATAGCACAATGATTTTGTTAACATGGCAACAATTTTGAAGCAGTTCATTATTTAAATGATGATTAAATAAATATTTAATTCAACAACATGGCATACAAAACACTTATACTCATATAACACTTGGAATATATGGCAACTCATATGGAAACTGTAAACAGCACACATTTGCGCTGTCTTTAAGTGTCTGAAATAGACATTGCTCAATAAGGAAATAAAATACACACATCATAACGCAAACTACTATATTTCCGAGATGATGCATGGCAAACTTTGAATTGTAATACAATTTAGTGCAATATAGAGCCTTGTATTAATTGCAGCTAAAAACAGATATACGTTAATAATGAATATGTCCTCCATAATTGCATACATAAAGAAATATGTTTGTGTTAGTTCAGTTGCGTTACCTGTGTCGGCAGTGTGCAGTAGACACACCCACATTAACCATTTCATTATATGACTAATCCTCTCCGAAAGGACCATAAACATTAGAGATAACATCTGAAGTTACTATTAATTTACATACATATATCGTAAAGCTGATCCTGTGAGACTGAGATGCTCAATGTTTTGGCTGTACGTCAGTGATGCCCTCTGCTGGTGGGGAATAGTAAGATGGCCACTCGAGCACTTCCGGTGGCTTCACCGCCTGATGGCAGTTTAGAACGCGATGAGCTATCCAGTCATTTATATAGATCAGTGATAGCAACACACAAAGACTCAGAACACCATAGCAACACACAAACACTCAGAACACCATAGCAGCTGCATAGCAACACACAAACACTCTGAACACCATAGCAACTGCATAGCAACACACAAACACTCAGAACACCATAGCAGCTGCATAGCAACACACAAACACTCAGAACACCCTAGCAGCTGCATAGCAACACACAAACACTCTGAACACCATAGCAACTGCATAGCAACACACAAACACTCAGAACACCCTAGCAACTGCATAGCAACACACAAACACTCAGAACACCCTAGCAACTGCATAGCAACACACAAACACTCAGAACACCATAGCAGCTGCATAGCAACACACAAACACTCTGAACACCATAGCAACTGCATAGCAACACACAAACACTCAGAACACCATAGCAGCTGCATAGCAACACACAAACACTCTGAACACCATAGCAACTGCATAGCAACACACAAACACTCAGAACACCCTAGCAGCTGCATAGCAACACACAAACACTCAGAACACCATAGCAACTGCATAGCAACACACAAACACTCAGAACACCCTAGCAACTGCATAGCAACACACAAACACTCAGAACACCCTAGCAACTGCATAGCAACACACAAACACTCAGAACACCCTAGCAACTGCATAGCAACACACAAACACTCAGAACACCCTAGCAACTGCATAGCAACACACAAACACTCAGAACACCATAGCACAATGATTTTGTTAACATGGCAACAATTTTGAAGCAGTTCATTATTTAAATGATGATTAAATAAATATTTAATTCAACAACATGGCATACAAAACACTTATACTCATATAACACTTGGAATATATGGCAACTCATATGGAAACTGTAAACAGCACACATTTGCGCTGTCTTTAAGTGTCTGAAATAGACGTTGCTCAATAAGGAAATAAAATACACACATCATAACGCAAACTACTATATTTCCGAGATGATGCATGGCAAACTTTGAATTGTAATACAATTTAGTGCAATATAGAGCCTTGTATTAATTGCAGCTAAAAACAGATATACGTTAATAATGAATATGTCCTCCATAATTGCATACATAAAGAAATATGTTTGTGTTAGTTCAGTTGCGTTACCTGTGTCGGCAGTGTGCAGTAGACACACCCACATTAACCATTTCATTATATGACTAATCCTCTCCGAAAGTACCATAAACATTAGAGATAACATCTGAAGTTACTATTAATTTACATACATATATCGTAAAGCTGATCCTGTGAGACTGAGATGCTCAATGTTTTGGCTGTACGTCAGTGATGCCCTCTGCTGGTGGGGAATAGTAAGATGGCCACTCGAGCACTTCCGGTGGCTTCACCGCCTGATGGCAGTTTAGAACGCGATGAGCTATCCAGTCATTTATATAGATCAGTGATAGCAACACACAAAGACTCAGAACACCATAGCAACACACAAACACTGAGAACACCATAGCAGCTGCATAGCAACACACAAACACTCTGAACACCATAGCAGCTGCATAGCAACACACAAACACTCAGAACACCATAGCAGCTGCATAGCAACACACAAACACTCAGAACACCATAGCAACACACAAACACTCAGAACACCATAGCAACACACAAACACTCAGAACACCCTAGCAACTGCATAGCAACACACAAACACTCAGAACACCATAGCAACTGCATAGCAACACACAAACACTCAGAACACCCTAGCAACTGCATAGCAACACACAAACACTCAGAACTGCATAGCAACACACAAACACTCAGAACACCCTAGCAACTGCATAGCAACACACAAACACTCAGAACACCCTAGCAACTGCATAGCAACACACAAACACTCAGAACACCATAGCACAATGATTTTGTTAACATGGCAACAATTTTGAAGCAGTTCATTATTTAAATGATGATTAAATAAATATTTAATTCAACAACATGGCATACAAAACACTTATACTCATATAACACTTGGAATATATGGCAACTCATATGGAAACTGTAAACAGCACACATTTGCGCTGTCTTTAAGTGTCTGAAATAGACGTTGCTCAATCAGGAAATAAAATACACACATCATAACGCCGACTACTATATTTCCGAGATGATGCATGGCAAATTTTGAATTGTAATACAATTTAGTGCAATATAGAGCCTTGTATTAATTGCAGCTAAACACAGATATACGTTAATAATGAATATGTCCTCCATAATTGCATACATAAAGAAATATGTTTATGTTAGTTCAGTTGCGTTACCTGTGTCGGCAGTGTGCAGTAGACACACCCACATTAACCATTTCATTATATGACTAATCCTCTCCGAAAGGACCATAAACATTAGAGATAACATCTGAAGTTACTATTAATTTACATACATATATCGTAAAGCTGATCCTGTGAGACTGAGATGCTCAATGTTTTGGCTGTACGTCAGTGATGCCCTCTGCTGGTGGGGAATAGTAAGATGGCCACTCGAGCACTTCCGGTGGCTTCACCGCCTGATGGCAGTTTAGAACGCGATGAGCCATCCAGTCATTTATATAGATCAGTGATAGCAACACACAAAGACTCAGAACACAATAGCAGCTGCATAGCAACACACAAACACTCAGAACACCATAGCAACTGCATAGCAACACACAAACACTCAGAACACCCAAGCAGCTGCATAGCAACACACAAACACTCAGAACACCATAGCAACTGCATAGCAACACACAAACACTCAGAACACCATAGCAGCTGCATAGCAACACACAAACACTCAGAACACCATAGCAACTGCATAGCAACACACAAACACTCAGAACACCCTAGCAACTGCATAGCAACACACAAACACTCAGAACACCCTAGCAACTGCATAGCAACACACAAACACTCAGAACACCATAGCAGCTGCATAGCAACACACAAACACTCAGAACACCATAGCAACTGCATAGCAACACACAAACACTCAGAACACCATAGCAGCTGCATAGCAACACACAAACACTCAGAACACCATAGCAGCTGCATAGCAACACACAAACACTCAGAACACCATAGCAACTGCATAGCAACACACAAACACTCAGAACACCATAGCAGCTGCATAGCAACACACAAACACTCAGAACACCATAGCAACTGCATAGCAACACACAAACACTCAGAACACCATAGCAGCTGCATAGCAACACACAAACACTCAGAACACCATAGCAACTGCATAGCAACACACAAACACTCAGAACACCCTAGCAGCTGCATAGCAACACACAAACACTCAGAAAACCCTAGCAACTGCATAGCAACACACAAACACTCAGAACACCCTAGCAACTGCATAGCAACACACAAACACTCAGAACACCCTAGCAACTGCATAGCAACACACAAACACTCAGAACACCATAGCAACTGCATAGCAACACACAAACACTCAGAACACCCTAGCAACTGCATAGCAACACACAAACACTCAGAACACCCTAGCAACTGCATAGCAACACACAAACACTCAGAACACCCTAGCAACTGCATAGCAACACACAAACACTCAGAATTGCATAGCAACACACAAACACTCAGAACACCCTAGCAACTGCATAGCAACACACAAACACTCAGAACACCCTAGCAACTGCATAGCAACACACAAACACTCAGAACACCATAGCACAATGATTTTGTTAACATGGCAACAATTTTGAAGCAGTTCATTATTTAAATGATGATTAAATAAATATTTAATTCAACAACATGGCATACAAAACACTTATACTCATATAACACTTGGAATATATGGCAACTCATATGGAAACTGTAAACAGCACACATTTGCGCCGTCTTTAAGTGTCTGAAATAGACGTTGCTCAATCAGGAAATAAAATACACACATCATAACGCCGACTACTATATTTCCGAGATGATGCATGGCAAATTTTGAATTGTAATACAATTTAGTGCAATATAGAGCCTTGTATTAATTGCAGCTAAACACAGATATACGTTAATAATGAATATGTCCTCCATAATTGCATACATAAAGAAATATGTTTGTGTTAGTTCAGTTGCGTTACCTGTGTCGGCAGTGTGCAGTAGACACACCCACATTAACCATTTCATTATATGACTAATCCTCTCCGAAAGGACCATAAACATTAGAGATAACATCTGAAGTTACTATTAATTTACATACATATATCGTAAAGCTGATCCTGTGAGACTGAGATGCTCAATGTTTTGGCTGTACGTCAGTGATGCCCTCTGCTGGTGGGGAATAGTAAGATGGCCACTCGAGCACTTCCGGTGGCTTCACCGCCTGATGGCAGTTTAGAACGCGATGAGCTATCCAGTCATTTATATAGATCAGTGATAGCAACACACAAAGACTCAGAACACAATAGCAGCTGCATAGCAACACACAAACACTCAGAACACCATAGCAACTGCATAGCAACACACAAACACTCAGAACACCATAGCAGCTGCATAGCAACACACAAACACTCAGAACACCATAGCAACTGCATAGCAACACACAAACACTCAGAACACCATAGCAGCTGCATAGCAACACACAAACACTCAGAACACCATAGCAGCTGCATAGCAACACACAAACACTCAGAACACCATAGCAACTGCATAGCAACACACAAACACTCAGAACACCATAGCAGCTGCATAGCAACACACAAACACTCAGAACACCCTAGCAACTGCATAGCAACACACAAACACTCAGAACACCCTAGCAACTGCATAGCAACACACAAACACTCAGAACACCCTAGCAACTGCATAGCAACACACAAACACTCAGAACACCCTAGCAACTGCATAGCAACACACAAACACTCAGAACTGCATAGCAACACACAAACACTCAGAACACCCTAGCAACTGCATAGCAACACACAAACACTCAGAACACCCTAGCAACTGCATAGCAACACACAAACACTCAGAACACCATAGCACAATGATTTTGTTAACATGGCAACAATTTTGAAGCAGTTCATTATTTAAATGATGATTAAATAAATATTTAATTCAACAACATGGCATACAAAACACTTATACTCATATAACACTTGGAATATATGGCAACTCATATGGAAACTGTAAACAGCACACATTTGCGCTGTCTTTAAGTGTCTGAAATAGACGTTGCTCAATCAGGAAATAAAATACACACATCATAACGCCGACTACTATATTTCCGAGATGATGCATGGCAAACTTTGAATTGTAATACAATTTAGTGCAATATAGAGCCTTGTATTAATTGCAGCTAAACACAGATGTACGTTAATAATGAATATGTCCTCCATAATTGCATACATAAAGAAATATGTTTGTGTTAGTTCAGTTGCGTTACCTGTGTCGGCAGTGTGCAGTAGACACACCCACATTAACCATTTCATTATATGACTAATCCTCTCCGAAAGGACCATAAACATTAGAGATAACATCTGAAGTTACTATTCATTTACATACATATATCGTAAAGCTGATCCTGTGAGACTGAGATGCTCAATGTTTTGGCTGTACGTCAGTGATGCCCTCTGCTGGTGGGGAATAGTAAGATGGCCACTCGAGCACTTCCGGTGGCTTCACCGCCTGATGGCAGTTTAGAACGCGATGAGCTATCCAGTCATTTATATAGATCAGTGATAGCAACACACAAAGACTCAGAACACAATAGCAGCTGCATAGCAACACACAAACACTCAGAACACCATAGCAACTGCATAGCAACACACAAACACTCAGAACACCCAAGCAGCTGCATAGCAACACACAAACACTCAGAACACCATAGCAACTGCATAGCAACACACAAACACTCAGAACACCATAGCAGCTGCATAGCAACACACAAACACTCAGAACACCATAGCAACTGCATAGCAACACACAAACACTCAGAACTGCATAGCAACACACAAACACTCAGAACACCCTAGCAACTGCATAGCAACACACAAACACTCAGAACACCCTAGCAACTGCATAGCAACACACAAACACTCAGAACACCATAGCACAATGATTTTGTTAACATGGCAACAATTTTGAAGCAGTTCATTATTTAAATGATGATTAAATAAATATTTAATTCAACAACATGGCATACAAAACACTTATACTCATATAACACTTGGAATATATGGCAACTCGTATGGAAACTGTAAACAGCACACATTTGCGCTGTTTTTAAGTGTCTGAAATAGACGTTGCTCAATCAGGAAATAAAATACACACATCATAACGCCGACTACTATATTTCCGAGATGATGCATGGCAAACTTTGAATTGTAATACAATTTAGTGCAATATAGAGCCTTGTATTAATTGCAGCTAAACACAGATATACGTTAATAATGAATATGTCCTCCATAATTGCATACATAAAGAAATATGTTTGTGTTAGTTCAGTTGCGTTACCTGTGTCGGCAGTGTGCAGTAGACACACCCACATTTACCATTTCATTATATGACTAATCCTCTCCGAAAGGACCATAAACATTAGAGATAACATCTGAAGTTACTATTCATTTACATACATATATCGTAAAGCTGATCCTGTGAGACTGAGATGCTCAATGTTTTGGCTGTACGTCAGTGATGCCCTCTGCTGGTGGGGAATAGTAAGATGGCCACTCGAGCACTTCCGGTGGCTTCACCGCCTGATGGCAGTTTAGAACGCGATGAGCTATCCAGTCATTTATATAGATCAGTGATAGCAACACACAAAGACTCAGAACACCATAGCAACACACAAACACTCAGAACACCATAGCAGCTGCATAGCAACACACAAACACTCAGAACACCATAGCAACTGCATAGCAACACACAAACACTCAGAACACCATAGCAGCTGCATAGCAACACACAAACACTCAGAACACCATAGCAGCTGCATAGCAACACACAAACACTCAGAACACCATAGCAACTGCATAGCAACACACAAACACTCAGAACACCATAGCAGCTGCATAGCAACACACAAACACTCAGAACACCATAGCAACTGCATAGCAACACACAAACACTCAGAACACCATAGCAGCTGCATAGCAACACACAAACACTCAGAACACCATAGCAACTGCATAGCAACACACAAACACTCAGAACACCCTAGCAGCTGCATAGCAACACACAAACACTCAGAAAACCCTAGCAACTGCATAGCAACACACAAACACTCAGAACACCCTAGCAACTGCATAGCAACACACAAACACTCAGAACACCCTAGCAACTGCATAGCAACACACAAACACTCAGAACACCATAGCAACTGCATAGCAACACACAAACACTCAGAACACCCTAGCAACTGCATAGCAAAACACAAACACTCAGAACACCCTAGCAACTGCATAGCAACACACAAACACTCAGAACACCCTAGCAACTGCATAGCAACACACAAACACTCAGAACTGCATAGCAACACACAAACACTCAGAACACCCTAGCAACTGCATAGCAACACACAAACACTCAGAACACCCTAGCAACTGCATAGCAACACACAAACACTCAGAACACCATAGCACAATGATTTTGTTAACATGGCAACAATTTTGAAGCAGTTCATTATTTAAATGATGATTAAATAAATATTTAATTCAACAACATGGCATACAAAACACTTATACTCATATAACACTTGGAATATATGGCAACTCATATGGAAACTGTAAACAGCACACATTTGCGCTGTCTTTAAGTGTCTGAAATAGACGTTGCTCAATCAGGAAATAAAATACACACATCATAACGCCGACTACTATATTTCCGAGATGATGCATGGCAAATTTTGAATTGTAATACAATTTAGTGCAATATAGAGCCTTGTATTAATTGCAGCTAAACACAGATATACGTTAATAATGAATATGTCCTCCATAATTGCATACATAAAGAAATATGTTTATGTTAGTTCAGTTGCGTTACCTGTGTCGGCAGTGTGCAGTAGACACACCCACATTAACCATTTCATTATATGACTAATCCTCTCCGAAAGGACCATAAACATTAGAGATAACATCTGAAGTTACTATTAATTTACATACATATATCGTAAAGCTGATCCTGTGAGACTGAGATGCTCAATGTTTTGGCTGTACGTCAGTGATGCCCTCTGCTGGTGGGGAATAGTAAGATGGCCACTCGAGCACTTCCGGTGGCTTCACCGCCTGATGGCAGTTTAGAACGCGATGAGCCATCCAGTCATTTATATAGATCAGTGATAGCAACACACAAAGACTCAGAACACAATAGCAGCTGCATAGCAACACACAAACACTCAGAACACCATAGCAACTGCATAGCAACACACAAACACTCAGAACACCCAAGCAGCTGCATAGCAACACACAAACACTCAGAACACCATAGCAACTGCATAGCAACACACAAACACTCAGAACACCATAGCAGCTGCATAGCAACACACAAACACTCAGAACACCATAGCAACTGCATAGCAACACACAAACACTCAGAACACCCTAGCAACTGCATAGCAACACACAAACACTCAGAACACCCTAGCAACTGCATAGCAACACACAAACACTCAGAACACCATAGCAGCTGCATAGCAACACACAAACACTCAGAACACCATAGCAACTGCATAGCAACACACAAACACTCAGAACACCATAGCAGCTGCATAGCAACACACAAACACTCAGAACACCATAGCAGCTGCATAGCAACACACAAACACTCAGAACACCATAGCAACTGCATAGCAACACACAAACACTCAGAACACCATAGCAGCTGCATAGCAACACACAAACACTCAGAACACCATAGCAACTGCATAGCAACACACAAACACTCAGAACACCATAGCAGCTGCATAGCAACACACAAACACTCAGAACACCATAGCAACTGCATAGCAACACACAAACACTCAGAACACCCTAGCAGCTGCATAGCAACACACAAACACTCAGAAAACCCTAGCAACTGCATAGCAACACACAAACACTCAGAACACCCTAGCAACTGCATAGCAACACACAAACACTCAGAACACCCTAGCAACTGCATAGCAACACACAAACACTCAGAACACCATAGCAACTGCATAGCAACACACAAACACTCAGAACACCCTAGCAACTGCATAGCAACACACAAACACTCAGAACACCCTAGCAACTGCATAGCAACACACAAACACTCAGAACACCCTAGCAACTGCATAGCAACACACAAACACTCAGAATTGCATAGCAACACACAAACACTCAGAACACCCTAGCAACTGCATAGCAACACACAAACACTCAGAACACCCTAGCAACTGCATAGCAACACACAAACACTCAGAACACCATAGCACAATGATTTTGTTAACATGGCAACAATTTTGAAGCAGTTCATTATTTAAATGATGATTAAATAAATATTTAATTCAACAACATGGCATACAAAACACTTATACTCATATAACACTTGGAATATATGGCAACTCATATGGAAACTGTAAACAGCACACATTTGCGCCGTCTTTAAGTGTCTGAAATAGACGTTGCTCAATCAGGAAATAAAATACACACATCATAACGCCGACTACTATATTTCCGAGATGATGCATGGCAAATTTTGAATTGTAATACAATTTAGTGCAATATAGAGCCTTGTATTAATTGCAGCTAAACACAGATATACGTTAATAATGAATATGTCCTCCATAATTGCATACATAAAGAAATATGTTTGTGTTAGTTCAGTTGCGTTACCTGTGTCGGCAGTGTGCAGTAGACACACCCACATTAACCATTTCATTATATGACTAATCCTCTCCGAAAGGACCATAAACATTAGAGATAACATCTGAAGTTACTATTAATTTACATACATATATCGTAAAGCTGATCCTGTGAGACTGAGATGCTCAATGTTTTGGCTGTACGTCAGTGATGCCCTCTGCTGGTGGGGAATAGTAAGATGGCCACTCGAGCACTTCCGGTGGCTTCACCGCCTGATGGCAGTTTAGAACGCGATGAGCTATCCAGTCATTTATATAGATCAGTGATAGCAACACACAAAGACTCAGAACACAATAGCAGCTGCATAGCAACACACAAACACTCAGAACACCATAGCAACTGCATAGCAACACACAAACACTCAGAACACCATAGCAGCTGCATAGCAACACACAAACACTCAGAACACCATAGCAACTGCATAGCAACACACAAACACTCAGAACACCATAGCAGCTGCATAGCAACACACAAACACTCAGAACACCATAGCAGCTGCATAGCAACACACAAACACTCAGAACACCATAGCAACTGCATAGCAACACACAAACACTCAGAACACCATAGCAGCTGCATAGCAACACACAAACACTCAGAACACCCTAGCAACTGCATAGCAACACACAAACACTCAGAACACCCTAGCAACTGCATAGCAACACACAAACACTCAGAACACCCTAGCAACTGCATAGCAACACACAAACACTCAGAACACCCTAGCAACTGCATAGCAACACACAAACACTCAGAACTGCATAGCAACACACAAACACTCAGAACACCCTAGCAACTGCATAGCAACACACAAACACTCAGAACACCCTAGCAACTGCATAGCAACACACAAACACTCAGAACACCATAGCACAATGATTTTGTTAACATGGCAACAATTTTGAAGCAGTTCATTATTTAAATGATGATTAAATAAATATTTAATTCAACAACATGGCATACAAAACACTTATACTCATATAACACTTGGAATATATGGCAACTCATATGGAAACTGTAAACAGCACACATTTGCGCTGTCTTTAAGTGTCTGAAATAGACGTTGCTCAATCAGGAAATAAAATACACACATCATAACGCCGACTACTATATTTCCGAGATGATGCATGGCAAACTTTGAATTGTAATACAATTTAGTGCAATATAGAGCCTTGTATTAATTGCAGCTAAACACAGATATACGTTAATAATGAATATGTCCTCCATAATTGCATACATAAAGAAATATGTTTGTGTTAGTTCAGTTGCGTTACCTGTGTCGGCAGTGTGCAGTAGACACACCCACATTAACCATTTCATTATATGACTAATCCTCTCCGAAAGGACCATAAACATTAGAGATAACATCTGAAGTTACTATTAATTTACATACATATATCGTAAAGCTGATCCTGTGAGACTGAGATGCTCAATGTTTTGGCTGTACGTCAGTGATGCCCTCTGCTGGTGGGGAATAGTAAGATGGCCACTCGAGCACTTCCGGTGGCTTCACCGCCTGATGGCAGTTTAGAACGCGATGAGCTATCCAGTCATTTATATAGATCAGTGATAGCAACACACAAAGACTCAGAACACAATAGCAGCTGCATAGCAACACACAAACACTCAGAACACCATAGCAACTGCATAGCAACACACAAACACTCAGAACACCCAAGCAGCTGCATAGCAACACACAAACACTCAGAACACCATAGCAACTGCATAGCAACACACAAACACTCAGAACACCATAGCAGCTGCATAGCAACACACAAACACTCAGAACACCATAGCAACTGCATAGCAACACACAAACACTCAGAACACCATAGCAGCTGCATAGCAACACACAAACACTCAGAACACCATAGCAACTGCATAGCAACACACAAACACTCAGAACACCATAGCAGCTGCATAGCAACACACAAACACTCAGAACACCATAGCAGCTGCATAGCAACACACAAACACTCAGAACACCCTAGCAACTGCATAGCAACACACAAACACTCAGAACACCCTAGCAACTGCATAGCAACACACAAACACTCAGAACTGCATAGCAACACACAAACACTCAGAACACCCTAGCAACTGCATAGCAACACACAAACACTCAGAACACCCTAGCAACTGCATAGCAACACACAAACACTCAGAACACCATAGCACAATGATTTTGTTAACATGGCAACAATTTTGAAGCAGTTCATTATTTAAATGATGATTAAATAAATATTTAATTCAACAACATGGCATACAAAACACTTATACTCATATAACACTTGGAATATATGGAAACTGTAAACAGCACACATTTGCGCTGTTTTTAAGTGTCTGAAATAGACGTTGCTCAATCAGGAAATAAAATACACACATCATAACGCCGACTACTATATTTCCGAGATGATGCATGGCAAACTTTGAATTGTAATACAATTTAGTGCAATATAGAGCCTTGTATTAATTGCAGCTAAACACAGATATACGTTAATAATGAATATGTCCTCCATAATTGCATACATAAAGAAATATGTTTGTGTTAGTTCAGTTGCGTTACCTGTGTCGGCAGTGTGCAGTAGACACACCCACATTTACCATTTCATTATATGACTAATCCTCTCCGAAAGGACCATAAACATTAGAGATAACATCTGAAGTTACTATTCATTTACATACATATATCGTAAAGCTGATCCTGTGAGACTGAGATGCTCAATGTTTTGGCTGTACGTCAGTGATGCCCTCTGCTGGTGGGGAATAGTAAGATGGCCACTCGAGCACTTCCGGTGGCTTCACCGCCTGATGGCAGTTTAGAACGCGATGAGCTATCCAGTCATTTATATAGATCAGTGATAGCAACACACAAAGACTCAGAACACCATAGCAACACACAAACACTCAGAACACCATAGCAGCTGCATAGCAACACACAAACACTCAGAACACCATAGCAACTGCATAGCAACACACAAACACTCAGAACACCATAGCAGCTGCATAGCAACACACAAACACTCAGAACACCATAGCAGCTGCATAGCAACACACAAACACTCAGAACACCATAGCAACTGCATAGCAACACACAAACACTCAGAACACCATAGCAGCTGCATAGCAACACACAAACACTCAGAACACCATAGCAACTGCATAGCAACACACAAACACTCAGAACACCATAGCAGCTGCATAGCAACACACAAACACTCAGAACACCATAGCAACTGCATAGCAACACACAAACACTCAGAACACCCTAGCAGCTGCATAGCAACACACAAACACTCAGAAAACCCTAGCAACTGCATAGCAACACACAAACACTCAGAACACCCTAGCAACTGCATAGCAACACACAAACACTCAGAACACCCTAGCAACTGCATAGCAACACACAAACACTCAGAACACCATAGCAACTGCATAGCAACACACAAACACTCAGAACACCCTAGCAACTGCATAGCAAAACACAAACACTCAGAACACCCTAGCAACTGCATAGCAACACACAAACACTCAGAACACCCTAGCAACTGCATAGCAACACACAAACACTCAGAACTGCATAGCAACACACAAACACTCAGAACACCCTAGCAACTGCATAGCAACACACAAACACTCAGAACACCCTAGCAACTGCATAGCAACACACAAACACTCAGAACACCATAGCACAATGATTTTGTTAACATGGCAACAATTTTGAAGCAGTTCATTATTTAAATGATGATTAAATAAATATTTAATTCAACAACATGGCATACAAAACACTTATACTCATATAACACTTGGAATATATGGCAACTCATATGGAAACTGTAAACAGCACACATTTGCGCTGTCTTTAAGTGTCTGAAATAGACGTTGCTCAATCAGGAAATAAAATACACACATCATAACGCCGACTACTATATTTCCGAGATGATGCATGGCAAATTTTGAATTGTAATACAATTTAGTGCAATATAGAGCCTTGTATTAATTGCAGCTAAACACAGATATACGTTAATAATGAATATGTCCTCCATAATTGCATACATAAAGAAATATGTTTATGTTAGTTCAGTTGCGTTACCTGTGTCGGCAGTGTGCAGTAGACACACCCACATTAACCATTTCATTATATGACTAATCCTCTCCGAAAGGACCATAAACATTAGAGATAACATCTGAAGTTACTATTAATTTACATACATATATCGTAAAGCTGATCCTGTGAGACTGAGATGCTCAATGTTTTGGCTGTACGTCAGTGATGCCCTCTGCTGGTGGGGAATAGTAAGATGGCCACTCGAGCACTTCCGGTGGCTTCACCGCCTGATGGCAGTTTAGAACGCGATGAGCCATCCAGTCATTTATATAGATCAGTGATAGCAACACACAAAGACTCAGAACACAATAGCAGCTGCATAGCAACACACAAACACTCAGAACACCATAGCAACTGCATAGCAACACACAAACACTCAGAACACCCAAGCAGCTGCATAGCAACACACAAACACTCAGAACACCATAGCAACTGCATAGCAACACACAAACACTCAGAACACCATAGCAGCTGCATAGCAACACACAAACACTCAGAACACCATAGCAACTGCATAGCAACACACAAACACTCAGAACACCCTAGCAACTGCATAGCAACACACAAACACTCAGAACACCCTAGCAACTGCATAGCAACACACAAACACTCAGAACACCATAGCAGCTGCATAGCAACACACAAACACTCAGAACACCATAGCAACTGCATAGCAACACACAAACACTCAGAACACCATAGCAGCTGCATAGCAACACACAAACACTCAGAACACCATAGCAGCTGCATAGCAACACACAAACACTCAGAACACCATAGCAACTGCATAGCAACACACAAACACTCAGAACACCATAGCAGCTGCATAGCAACACACAAACACTCAGAACACCATAGCAACTGCATAGCAACACACAAACACTCAGAACACCATAGCAGCTGCATAGCAACACACAAACACTCAGAACACCATAGCAACTGCATAGCAACACACAAACACTCAGAACACCCTAGCAGCTGCATAGCAACACACAAACACTCAGAAAACCCTAGCAACTGCATAGCAACACACAAACACTCAGAACACCCTAGCAACTGCATAGCAACACACAAACACTCAGAACACCCTAGCAACTGCATAGCAACACACAAACACTCAGAACACCATAGCAACTGCATAGCAACACACAAACACTCAGAACACCCTAGCAACTGCATAGCAACACACAAACACTCAGAACACCCTAGCAACTGCATAGCAACACACAAACACTCAGAACACCCTAGCAACTGCATAGCAACACACAAACACTCAGAATTGCATAGCAACACACAAACACTCAGAACACCCTAGCAACTGCATAGCAACACACAAACACTCAGAACACCCTAGCAACTGCATAGCAACACACAAACACTCAGAACACCATAGCACAATGATTTTGTTAACATGGCAACAATTTTGAAGCAGTTCATTATTTAAATGATGATTAAATAAATATTTAATTCAACAACATGGCATACAAAACACTTATACTCATATAACACTTGGAATATATGGCAACTCATATGGAAACTGTAAACAGCACACATTTGCGCCGTCTTTAAGTGTCTGAAATAGACGTTGCTCAATCAGGAAATAAAATACACACATCATAACGCCGACTACTATATTTCCGAGATGATGCATGGCAAATTTTGAATTGTAATACAATTTAGTGCAATATAGAGCCTTGTATTAATTGCAGCTAAACACAGATATACGTTAATAATGAATATGTCCTCCATAATTGCATACATAAAGAAATATGTTTGTGTTAGTTCAGTTGCGTTACCTGTGTCGGCAGTGTGCAGTAGACACACCCACATTAACCATTTCATTATATGACTAATCCTCTCCGAAAGGACCATAAACATTAGAGATAACATCTGAAGTTACTATTAATTTACATACATATATCGTAAAGCTGATCCTGTGAGACTGAGATGCTCAATGTTTTGGCTGTACGTCAGTGATGCCCTCTGCTGGTGGGGAATAGTAAGATGGCCACTCGAGCACTTCCGGTGGCTTCACCGCCTGATGGCAGTTTAGAACGCGATGAGCTATCCAGTCATTTATATAGATCAGTGATAGCAACACACAAAGACTCAGAACACAATAGCAGCTGCATAGCAACACACAAACACTCAGAACACCATAGCAACTGCATAGCAACACACAAACACTCAGAACACCATAGCAGCTGCATAGCAACACACAAACACTCAGAACACCATAGCAACTGCATAGCAACACACAAACACTCAGAACACCATAGCAGCTGCATAGCAACACACAAACACTCAGAACACCATAGCAGCTGCATAGCAACACACAAACACTCAGAACACCATAGCAACTGCATAGCAACACACAAACACTCAGAACACCATAGCAGCTGCATAGCAACACACAAACACTCAGAACACCCTAGCAACTGCATAGCAACACACAAACACTCAGAACACCCTAGCAACTGCATAGCAACACACAAACACTCAGAACACCCTAGCAACTGCATAGCAACACACAAACACTCAGAACACCCTAGCAACTGCATAGCAACACACAAACACTCAGAACTGCATAGCAACACACAAACACTCAGAACACCCTAGCAACTGCATAGCAACACACAAACACTCAGAACACCCTAGCAACTGCATAGCAACACACAAACACTCAGAACACCATAGCACAATGATTTTGTTAACATGGCAACAATTTTGAAGCAGTTCATTATTTAAATGATGATTAAATAAATATTTAATTCAACAACATGGCATACAAAACACTTATACTCATATAACACTTGGAATATATGGCAACTCATATGGAAACTGTAAACAGCACACATTTGCGCTGTCTTTAAGTGTCTGAAATAGACGTTGCTCAATCAGGAAATAAAATACACACATCATAACGCCGACTACTATATTTCCGAGATGATGCATGGCAAACTTTGAATTGTAATACAATTTAGTGCAATATAGAGCCTTGTATTAATTGCAGCTAAACACAGATATACGTTAATAATGAATATGTCCTCCATAATTGCATACATAAAGAAATATGTTTGTGTTAGTTCAGTTGCGTTACCTGTGTCGGCAGTGTGCAGTAGACACACCCACATTAACCATTTCATTATATGACTAATCCTCTCCGAAAGGACCATAAACATTAGAGATAACATCTGAAGTTACTATTAATTTACATACATATATCGTAAAGCTGATCCTGTGAGACTGAGATGCTCAATGTTTTGGCTGTACGTCAGTGATGCCCTCTGCTGGTGGGGAATAGTAAGATGGCCACTCGAGCACTTCCGGTGGCTTCACCGCCTGATGGCAGTTTAGAACGCGATGAGCTATCCAGTCATTTATATAGATCAGTGATAGCAACACACAAAGACTCAGAACACAATAGCAGCTGCATAGCAACACACAAACACTCAGAACACCATAGCAACTGCATAGCAACACACAAACACTCAGAACACCCAAGCAGCTGCATAGCAACACACAAACACTCAGAACACCATAGCAACTGCATAGCAACACACAAACACTCAGAACACCATAGCAGCTGCATAGCAACACACAAACACTCAGAACACCATAGCAACTGCATAGCAACACACAAACACTCAGAACACCATAGCAGCTGCATAGCAACACACAAACACTCAGAACACCATAGCAACTGCATAGCAACACACAAACACTCAGAACACCATAGCAGCTGCATAGCAACACACAAACACTCAGAACACCATAGCAGCTGCATAGCAACACACAAACACTCAGAACACCCTAGCAACTGCATAGCAACACACAAACACTCAGAACACCCTAGCAACTGCATAGCAACACACAAACACTCAGAACTGCATAGCAACACACAAACACTCAGAACACCCTAGCAACTGCATAGCAACACACAAACACTCAGAACACCCTAGCAACTGCATAGCAACACACAAACACTCAGAACACCATAGCACAATGATTTTGTTAACATGGCAACAATTTTGAAGCAGTTCATTATTTAAATGATGATTAAATAAATATTTAATTCAACAACATGGCATACAAAACACTTATACTCATATAACACTTGGAATATATGGAAACTGTAAACAGCACACATTTGCGCTGTTTTTAAGTGTCTGAAATAGACGTTGCTCAATCAGGAAATAAAATACACACATCATAACGCCGACTACTATATTTCCGAGATGATGCATGGCAAACTTTGAATTGTAATACAATTTAGTGCAATATAGAGCCTTGTATTAATTGCAGCTAAACACAGATATACGTTAATAATGAATATGTCCTCCATAATTGCATACATAAAGAAATATGTTTGTGTTAGTTCAGTTGCGTTACCTGTGTCGGCAGTGTGCAGTAGACACACCCACATTTACCATTTCATTATATGACTAATCCTCTCCGAAAGGACCATAAACATTAGAGATAACATCTGAAGTTACTATTCATTTACATACATATATCGTAAAGCTGATCCTGTGAGACTGAGATGCTCAATGTTTTGGCTGTACGTCAGTGATGCCCTCTGCTGGTGGGGAATAGTAAGATGGCCACTCGAGCACTTCCGGTGGCTTCACCGCCTGATGGCAGTTTAGAACGCGATGAGCTATCCAGTCATTTATATAGATCAGTGATAGCAACACACAAAGACTCAGAACACCATAGCAACACACAAACACTCAGAACACCATAGCAGCTGCATAGCAACACACAAACACTCAGAACACCATAGCAACTGCATAGCAACACACAAACACTCAGAACACCATAGCAGCTGCATAGCAACACACAAACACTCAGAACACCATAGCAGCTGCATAGCAACACACAAACACTCAGAACACCATAGCAACTGCATAGCAACACACAAACACTCAGAACACCATAGCAGCTGCATAGCAACACACAAACACTCAGAACACCATAGCAACTGCATAGCAACACACAAACACTCAGAACACCATAGCAGCTGCATAGCAACACACAAACACTCAGAACACCATAGCAACTGCATAGCAACACACAAACACTCAGAACACCCTAGCAGCTGCATAGCAACACACAAACACTCAGAAAACCCTAGCAACTGCATAGCAACACACAAACACTCAGAACACCCTAGCAACTGCATAGCAACACACAAACACTCAGAACACCCTAGCAACTGCATAGCAACACACAAACACTCAGAACACCATAGCAACTGCATAGCAACACACAAACACTCAGAACACCCTAGCAACTGCATAGCAACACACAAACACTCAGAACACCCTAGCAACTGCATAGCAACACACAAACACTCAGAACACCCTAGCAACTGCATAGCAACACACAAACACTCAGAACTGCATAGCAACACACAAACACTCAGAACACCCTAGCAACTGCATAGCAACACACAAACACTCAGAACACCCTAGCAACTGCATAGCAACACACAAACACTCAGAACACCATAGCACAATGATTTTGTTAACATGGCAACAATTTTGAAGCAGTTCATTATTTAAATGATGATTAAATAAATATTTAATTCAACAACATGGCATACAAAACACTTATACTCATATAACACTTGGAATATATGGCAACTCATATGGAAACTGTAAACAGCACACATTTGCGCTGTCTTTAAGTGTCTGAAATAGACGTTGCTCAATCAGGAAATAAAATACACACATCATAACGCCGACTACTATATTTCCGAGATGATGCATGGCAAATTTTGAATTGTAATACAATTTAGTGCAATATAGAGCCTTGTATTAATTGCAGCTAAACACAGATATACGTTAATAATGAATATGTCCTCCATAATTGCATACATAAAGAAATATGTTTATGTTAGTTCAGTTGCGTTACCTGTGTCGGCAGTGTGCAGTAGACACACCCACATTAACCATTTCATTATATGACTAATCCTCTCCGAAAGGACCATAAACATTAGAGATAACATCTGAAGTTACTATTAATTTACATACATATATCGTAAAGCTGATCCTGTGAGACTGAGATGCTCAATGTTTTGGCTGTACGTCAGTGATGCCCTCTGCTGGTGGGGAATAGTAAGATGGCCACTCGAGCACTTCCGGTGGCTTCACCGCCTGATGGCAGTTTAGAACGCGATGAGCTATCCAGTCATTTATATAGATCAGTGATAGCAACACACAAAGACTCAGAACACAATAGCAGCTGCATAGCAACACACAAACACTCAGAACACCATAGCAGCTGCATAGCAACACACAAACACTCAGAACACCATAGCAGCTGCATAGCAACACACAAACACTCAGAACACCATAGCAACTGCATAGCAACACACAAACACTCAGAACACCATAGCAACTGCATAGCAACACACAAACACTCAGAACACCATAGCAGCTGCATAGCAACACACAAACACTCAGAACACCATAGCAACTGCATAGCAACACACAAACACTCAGAACACCATAGCAGCTGCATAGCAACACACAAACACTCAGAACACCCTAGCAACTGCATAGCAACACACAAACACTCAGAACACCATAGCACAATGATTTTGTTAACATGGCAACAATTTTGAAGCAGTTCATTATTTAAATGATGATTAAATAAATATTTAATTCAACAACATGGCATACAAAACACTTATACTCATATAACACTTGGAATATATGGCAACTCATATGGAAATTGTAAACAGCACACATTTGCGCCGTCTTTAAGTGTCTGAAATAGACGTTGCTCAATCAGGAAATAAAATACACACATCATAACGCCGACTACTATATTTCCGAGATGATGCATGGCAAATTTTGAATTGTAATACAATTTAGTGCAATATAGAGCCTTGTATTAATTGCAGCTAAACACAGATATACGTTAATAATGAATATGTCCTCCATAATTGCATACATAAAGAAATATGTTTATGTTAGTTCAGTTGCGTTACCTGTGTCGGCAGTGTGCAGTAGACACACCCACATTAACCATTTCATTATATGACTAATCCTCTCCGAAAGGACCATAAACATTAGAGATAACATCTGAAGTTACTATTAATTTACATACATATATCGTAAAGCTGATCCTGTGAGACTGAGATGCTCAATGTTTTGGCTGTACGTCAGTGATGCCCTCTGCTGGTGGGGAATAGTAAGATGGCCACTCGAGCACTTCCGGTGGCTTCACCGCCTGATGGCAGTTTAGAACGCGATGAGCTATCCAGTCATTTATATAGATCAGTGATAGCAACACACAAAGACTCAGAACACAATAGCAGCTGCATAGCAACACACAAACACTCAGAACACCATAGCAATTGCATAGCAACACACAAACACTCAGAACACCATAGCAGCTGCATAGCAACACACAAACACTCAGAACACCATAGCAACTGCATAGCAACACACAAACACTCAGAACACCATAGCAGCTGCATAGCAACACACAAACACTCAGAACACCATAGCAGCTGCATAGCAACACACAAACACTCAGAACACCATAGCAACTGCATAGCAACACACAAACACTCAGAACACCATAGCAGCTGCATAGCAACACACAAACACTCAGAACACCATAGCAACTGCATAGCAACACACAAACACTCAGAACACCATAGCAGCTGCATAGCAACACACAAACACTCAGAACACCATAGCAACTGCATAGCAACACACAAACACTCAGAACACCCTAGCAGCTGCATAGCAACACACAAACACTCAGAAAACCCTAGCAACTGCATAGCAACACACAAACACTCAGAACACCCTAGCAACTGCATAGCAACACACAAACACTCAGAACACCATAGCAACTGCATAGCAACACACAAACACTCAGAACACCCTAGCAACTGCATAGCAACACACAAACACTCAGAACACCCTAGCAACTGCATAGCAACACACAAACACTCAGAACACCCTAGCAACTGCATAGCAACACACAAACACTCAGAACACCCTAGCAACTGCATAGCAACACACAAACACTCAGAACTGCATAGCAACACACAAACACTCAGAACACCCTAGCAACTGCATAGCAACACACAAACACTCAGAACACCCTAGCAACTGCATAGCAACACACAAACACTCAGAACACCATAGCACAATGATTTTGTTAACATGGCAACAATTTTGAAGCAGTTCATTATTTAAATGATGATTAAATAAATATTTAATTCAACAACATGGCATACAAAACACTTATACTCATATAACACTTGGAATATATGGCAACTCATATGGAAACTGTAAACAGCACACATTTGCGCTGTCTTTAAGTGTCTGAAATAGACGTTGCTCAATCAGGAAATAAAATACACACATCATAACGCCGACTACTATATTTCCGAGATGATGCATGGCAAATTTTGAATTGTAATACAATTTAGTGCAATATAGAGCCTTGTATTAATTGCAGCTAAACACAGATATACGTTAATAATGAATATGTCCTCCATAATTGCATACATAAAGAAATATGTTTGTGTTAGTTCAGTTGCGTTACCTGTGTCGGCAGTGTGCAGTAGACACACCCACATTAACCATTTCATTATATGACTAATCCTCTCCGAAAGGACCATAAACATTAGAGATAACATCTGAAGTTACTATTCATTTACATACATATATCGTAAAGCTGATCCTGTGAGACTGAGATGCTCAATGTTTTGGCTGTACGTCAGTGATGCCCTCTGCTGGTGGGGAATAGTAAGATGGCCACTCGAGCACTTCCGGTGGCTTCACCGCCTGATGGCAGTTTAGAACGCGATGAGCTATCCAGTCATTTATATAGATCAGTGATAGCAACACACAAAGACTCAGAACACAATAGCAGCTGCATAGCAACACACAAACACTCAGAACACCATAGCAACTGCATAGCAACACACAAACACTCAGAACACCCAAGCAGCTGCATAGCAACACACAAACACTCAGAACACCATAGCAACTGCATAGCAACACACAAACACTCAGAACACCATAGCAGCTGCATAGCAACACACAAACACTCAGAACACCATAGCAACTGCATAGCAACACACAAACACTCAGAACACCATAGCAGCTGCATAGCAACACACAAACACTCAGAACACCATAGCAACTGCATAGCAACACACAAACACTCAGAACACCATAGCAGCTGCATAGCAACACACAAACACTCAGAACACCATAGCAGCTGCATAGCAACACACAAACACTCAGAACACCCTAGCAACTGCATAGCAACACACAAACACTCAGAACACCCTAGCAACTGCATAGCAACACACAAACACTCAGAACTGCATAGCAACACACAAACACTCAGAACACCCTAGCAACTGCATAGCAACACACAAACACTCAGAACACCCTAGCAACTGCATAGCAACACACAAACACTCAGAACACCATAGCACAATGATTTTGTTAACATGGCAACAATTTTGAAGCAGTTCATTATTTAAATGATGATTAAATAAATATTTAATTCAACAACATGGCATACAAAACACTTATACTCATATAACACTTGGAATATATGGAAACTGTAAACAGCACACATTTGCGCTGTTTTTAAGTGTCTGAAATAGACGTTGCTCAATCAGGAAATAAAATACACACATCATAACGCCGACTACTATATTTCCGAGATGATGCATGGCAAACTTTGAATTGTAATACAATTTAGTGCAATATAGAGCCTTGTATTAATTGCAGCTAAACACAGATATACGTTAATAATGAATATGTCCTCCATAATTGCATACATAAAGAAATATGTTTGTGTTAGTTCAGTTGCGTTACCTGTGTCGGCAGTGTGCAGTAGACACACCCACATTTACCATTTCATTATATGACTAATCCTCTCCGAAAGGACCATAAACATTAGAGATAACATCTGAAGTTACTATTCATTTACATACATATATCGTAAAGCTGATCCTGTGAGACTGAGATGCTCAATGTTTTGGCTGTACGTCAGTGATGCCCTCTGCTGGTGGGGAATAGTAAGATGGCCACTCGAGCACTTCCGGTGGCTTCACCGCCTGATGGCAGTTTAGAACGCGATGAGCTATCCAGTCATTTATATAGATCAGTGATAGCAACACACAAAGACTCAGAACACCATAGCAACACACAAACACTCAGAACACCATAGCAGCTGCATAGCAACACACAAACACTCAGAACACCATAGCAACTGCATAGCAACACACAAACACTCAGAACACCATAGCAGCTGCATAGCAACACACAAACACTCAGAACACCATAGCAGCTGCATAGCAACACACAAACACTCAGAACACCATAGCAACTGCATAGCAACACACAAACACTCAGAACACCATAGCAGCTGCATAGCAACACACAAACACTCAGAACACCATAGCAACTGCATAGCAACACACAAACACTCAGAACACCATAGCAGCTGCATAGCAACACACAAACACTCAGAACACCATAGCAACTGCATAGCAACACACAAACACTCAGAACACCCTAGCAGCTGCATAGCAACACACAAACACTCAGAAAACCCTAGCAACTGCATAGCAACACACAAACACTCAGAACACCCTAGCAACTGCATAGCAACACACAAACACTCAGAACACCCTAGCAACTGCATAGCAACACACAAACACTCAGAACACCATAGCAACTGCATAGCAACACACAAACACTCAGAACACCCTAGCAACTGCATAGCAACACACAAACACTCAGAACACCCTAGCAACTGCATAGCAACACACAAACACTCAGAACACCCTAGCAACTGCATAGCAACACACAAACACTCAGAACTGCATAGCAACACACAAACACTCAGAACACCCTAGCAACTGCATAGCAACACACAAACACTCAGAACACCCTAGCAACTGCATAGCAACACACAAACACTCAGAACACCATAGCACAATGATTTTGTTAACATGGCAACAATTTTGAAGCAGTTCATTATTTAAATGATGATTAAATAAATATTTAATTCAACAACATGGCATACAAAACACTTATACTCATATAACACTTGGAATATATGGCAACTCATATGGAAACTGTAAACAGCACACATTTGCGCTGTCTTTAAGTGTCTGAAATAGACGTTGCTCAATCAGGAAATAAAATACACACATCATAACGCCGACTACTATATTTCCGAGATGATGCATGGCAAATTTTGAATTGTAATACAATTTAGTGCAATATAGAGCCTTGTATTAATTGCAGCTAAACACAGATATACGTTAATAATGAATATGTCCTCCATAATTGCATACATAAAGAAATATGTTTATGTTAGTTCAGTTGCGTTACCTGTGTCGGCAGTGTGCAGTAGACACACCCACATTAACCATTTCATTATATGACTAATCCTCTCCGAAAGGACCATAAACATTAGAGATAACATCTGAAGTTACTATTAATTTACATACATATATCGTAAAGCTGATCCTGTGAGACTGAGATGCTCAATGTTTTGGCTGTACGTCAGTGATGCCCTCTGCTGGTGGGGAATAGTAAGATGGCCACTCGAGCACTTCCGGTGGCTTCACCGCCTGATGGCAGTTTAGAACGCGATGAGCTATCCAGTCATTTATATAGATCAGTGATAGCAACACACAAAGACTCAGAACACAATAGCAGCTGCATAGCAACACACAAACACTCAGAACACCATAGCAGCTGCATAGCAACACACAAACACTCAGAACACCATAGCAGCTGCATAGCAACACACAAACACTCAGAACACCATAGCAACTGCATAGCAACACACAAACACTCAGAACACCATAGCAACTGCATAGCAACACACAAACACTCAGAACACCATAGCAGCTGCATAGCAACACACAAACACTCAGAACACCATAGCAACTGCATAGCAACACACAAACACTCAGAACACCATAGCAGCTGCATAGCAACACACAAACACTCAGAACACCCTAGCAACTGCATAGCAACACACAAACACTCAGAACACCATAGCACAATGATTTTGTTAACATGGCAACAATTTTGAAGCAGTTCATTATTTAAATGATGATTAAATAAATATTTAATTCAACAACATGGCATACAAAACACTTATACTCATATAACACTTGGAATATATGGCAACTCATATGGAAATTGTAAACAGCACACATTTGCGCCGTCTTTAAGTGTCTGAAATAGACGTTGCTCAATCAGGAAATAAAATACACACATCATAACGCCGACTACTATATTTCCGAGATGATGCATGGCAAATTTTGAATTGTAATACAATTTAGTGCAATATAGAGCCTTGTATTAATTGCAGCTAAACACAGATATACGTTAATAATGAATATGTCCTCCATAATTGCATACATAAAGAAATATGTTTATGTTAGTTCAGTTGCGTTACCTGTGTCGGCAGTGTGCAGTAGACACACCCACATTAACCATTTCATTATATGACTAATCCTCTCCGAAAGGACCATAAACATTAGAGATAACATCTGAAGTTACTATTAATTTACATACATATATCGTAAAGCTGATCCTGTGAGACTGAGATGCTCAATGTTTTGGCTGTACGTCAGTGATGCCCTCTGCTGGTGGGGAATAGTAAGATGGCCACTCGAGCACTTCCGGTGGCTTCACCGCCTGATGGCAGTTTAGAACGCGATGAGCTATCCAGTCATTTATATAGATCAGTGATAGCAACACACAAAGACTCAGAACACAATAGCAGCTGCATAGCAACACACAAACACTCAGAACACCATAGCAATTGCATAGCAACACACAAACACTCAGAACACCATAGCAGCTGCATAGCAACACACAAACACTCAGAACACCATAGCAACTGCATAGCAACACACAAACACTCAGAACACCATAGCAGCTGCATAGCAACACACAAACACTCAGAACACCATAGCAGCTGCATAGCAACACACAAACACTCAGAACACCATAGCAACTGCATAGCAACACACAAACACTCAGAACACCATAGCAGCTGCATAGCAACACACAAACACTCAGAACACCATAGCAACTGCATAGCAACACACAAACACTCAGAACACCATAGCAGCTGCATAGCAACACACAAACACTCAGAACACCATAGCAACTGCATAGCAACACACAAACACTCAGAACACCCTAGCAGCTGCATAGCAACACACAAACACTCAGAAAACCCTAGCAACTGCATAGCAACACACAAACACTCAGAACACCCTAGCAACTGCATAGCAACACACAAACACTCAGAACACCATAGCAACTGCATAGCAACACACAAACACTCAGAACACCCTAGCAACTGCATAGCAACACACAAACACTCAGAACACCCTAGCAACTGCATAGCAACACACAAACACTCAGAACACCCTAGCAACTGCATAGCAACACACAAACACTCAGAACACCCTAGCAACTGCATAGCAACACACAAACACTCAGAACTGCATAGCAACACACAAACACTCAGAACACCCTAGCAACTGCATAGCAACACACAAACACTCAGAACACCCTAGCAACTGCATAGCAACACACAAACACTCAGAACACCATAGCACAATGATTTTGTTAACATGGCAACAATTTTGAAGCAGTTCATTATTTAAATGATGATTAAATAAATATTTAATTCAACAACATGGCATACAAAACACTTATACTCATATAACACTTGGAATATATGGCAACTCATATGGAAACTGTAAACAGCACACATTTGCGCTGTCTTTAAGTGTCTGAAATAGACGTTGCTCAATCAGGAAATAAAATACACACATCATAACGCCGACTACTATATTTCCGAGATGATGCATGGCAAATTTTGAATTGTAATACAATTTAGTGCAATATAGAGCCTTGTATTAATTGCAGCTAAACACAGATATACGTTAATAATGAATATGTCCTCCATAATTGCATACATAAAGAAATATGTTTGTGTTAGTTCAGTTGCGTTACCTGTGTCGGCAGTGTGCAGTAGACACACCCACATTAACCATTTCATTATATGACTAATCCTCTCCGAAAGGACCATAAACATTAGAGATAACATCTGAAGTTACTATTCATTTACATACATATATCGTAAAGCTGATCCTGTGAGACTGAGATGCTCAATGTTTTGGCTGTACGTCAGTGATGCCCTCTGCTGGTGGGGAATAGTAAGATGGCCACTCGAGCACTTCCGGTGGCTTCACCGCCTGATGGCAGTTTAGAACGCGATGAGCTATCCAGTCATTTATATAGATCAGTGATAGCAACACACAAAGACTCAGAACACAATAGCAGCTGCATAGCAACACACAAACACTCAGAACACCATAGCAACTGCATAGCAACACACAAACACTCAGAACACCCAAGCAGCTGCATAGCAACACACAAACACTCAGAACACCATAGCAACTGCATAGCAACACACAAACACTCAGAACACCATAGCAGCTGCATAGCAACACACAAACACTCAGAACACCATAGCAACTGCATAGCAACACACAAACACTCAGAACACCATAGCAGCTGCATAGCAACACACAAACACTCAGAACACCATAGCAACTGCATAGCAACACACAAACACTCAGAACACCATAGCAGCTGCATAGCAACACACAAACACTCAGAACACCATAGCAGCTGCATAGCAACACACAAACACTCAGAACACCCTAGCAACTGCATAGCAACACACAAACACTCAGAACACCCTAGCAACTGCATAGCAACACACAAACACTCAGAACTGCATAGCAACACACAAACACTCAGAACACCCTAGCAACTGCATAGCAACACACAAACACTCAGAACACCCTAGCAACTGCATAGCAACACACAAACACTCAGAACACCATAGCACAATGATTTTGTTAACATGGCAACAATTTTGAAGCAGTTCATTATTTAAATGATGATTAAATAAATATTTAATTCAACAACATGGCATACAAAACACTTATACTCATATAACACTTGGAATATATGGCAACTCGTATGGAAACTGTAAACAGCACACATTTGCGCTGTTTTTAAGTGTCTGAAATAGACGTTGCTCAATCAGGAAATAAAATACACACATCATAACGCCGACTACTATATTTCCGAGATGATGCATGGCAAACTTTGAATTGTAATACAATTTAGTGCAATATAGAGCCTTGTATTAATTGCAGCTAAACACAGATATACGTTAATAATGAATATGTCCTCCATAATTGCATACATAAAGAAATATGTTTGTGTTAGTTCAGTTGCGTTACCTGTGTCGGCAGTGTGCAGTAGACACACCCACATTTACCATTTCATTATATGACTAATCCTCTCCGAAAGGACCATAAACATTAGAGATAACATCTGAAGTTACTATTCATTTACATACATATATCGTAAAGCTGATCCTGTGAGACTGAGATGCTCAATGTTTTGGCTGTACGTCAGTGATGCCCTCTGCTGGTGGGGAATAGTAAGATGGCCACTCGAGCACTTCCGGTGGCTTCACCGCCTGATGGCAGTTTAGAACGCGATGAGCTATCCAGTCATTTATATAGATCAGTGATAGCAACACACAAAGACTCAGAACACCATAGCAACACACAAACACTCAGAACACCATAGCAGCTGCATAGCAACACACAAACACTCAGAACACCATAGCAACTGCATAGCAACACACAAACACTCAGAACACCATAGCAGCTGCATAGCAACACACAAACACTCAGAACACCATAGCAGCTGCATAGCAACACACAAACACTCAGAACACCATAGCAACTGCATAGCAACACACAAACACTCAGAACACCATAGCAGCTGCATAGCAACACACAAACACTCAGAACACCATAGCAACTGCATAGCAACACACAAACACTCAGAACACCATAGCAGCTGCATAGCAACACACAAACACTCAGAACACCATAGCAACTGCATAGCAACACACAAACACTCAGAACACCCTAGCAGCTGCATAGCAACACACAAACACTCAGAAAACCCTAGCAACTGCATAGCAACACACAAACACTCAGAACACCCTAGCAACTGCATAGCAACACACAAACACTCAGAACACCCTAGCAACTGCATAGCAACACACAAACACTCAGAACACCATAGCAACTGCATAGCAACACACAAACACTCAGAACACCCTAGCAACTGCATAGCAACACACAAACACTCAGAACACCCTAGCAACTGCATAGCAACACACAAACACTCAGAACACCCTAGCAACTGCATAGCAACACACAAACACTCAGAACTGCATAGCAACACACAAACACTCAGAACACCCTAGCAACTGCATAGCAACACACAAACACTCAGAACACCCTAGCAACTGCATAGCAACACACAAACACTCAGAACACCATAGCACAATGATTTTGTTAACATGGCAACAATTTTGAAGCAGTTCATTATTTAAATGATGATTAAATAAATATTTAATTCAACAACATGGCATACAAAACACTTATACTCATATAACACTTGGAATATATGGCAACTCATATGGAAACTGTAAACAGCACACATTTGCGCTGTCTTTAAGTGTCTGAAATAGACGTTGCTCAATCAGGAAATAAAATACACACATCATAACGCCGACTACTATATTTCCGAGATGATGCATGGCAAATTTTGAATTGTAATACAATTTAGTGCAATATAGAGCCTTGTATTAATTGCAGCTAAACACAGATATACGTTAATAATGAATATGTCCTCCATAATTGCATACATAAAGAAATATGTTTATGTTAGTTCAGTTGCGTTACCTGTGTCGGCAGTGTGCAGTAGACACACCCACATTAACCATTTCATTATATGACTAATCCTCTCCGAAAGGACCATAAACATTAGAGATAACATCTGAAGTTACTATTAATTTACATACATATATCGTAAAGCTGATCCTGTGAGACTGAGATGCTCAATGTTTTGGCTGTACGTCAGTGATGCCCTCTGCTGGTGGGGAATAGTAAGATGGCCACTCGAGCACTTCCGGTGGCTTCACCGCCTGATGGCAGTTTAGAACGCGATGAGCCATCCAGTCATTTATATAGATCAGTGATAGCAACACACAAAGACTCAGAACACAATAGCAGCTGCATAGCAACACACAAACACTCAGAACACCATAGCAACTGCATAGCAACACACAAACACTCAGAACACCCAAGCAGCTGCATAGCAACACACAAACACTCAGAACACCATAGCAACTGCATAGCAACACACAAACACTCAGAACACCATAGCAGCTGCATAGCAACACACAAACACTCAGAACACCATAGCAACTGCATAGCAACACACAAACACTCAGAACACCCTAGCAACTGCATAGCAACACACAAACACTCAGAACACCCTAGCAACTGCATAGCAACACACAAACACTCAGAACACCATAGCAGCTGCATAGCAACACACAAACACTCAGAACACCATAGCAACTGCATAGCAACACACAAACACTCAGAACACCATAGCAGCTGCATAGCAACACACAAACACTCAGAACACCATAGCAGCTGCATAGCAACACACAAACACTCAGAACACCATAGCAACTGCATAGCAACACACAAACACTCAGAACACCATAGCAGCTGCATAGCAACACACAAACACTCAGAACACCATAGCAACTGCATAGCAACACACAAACACTCAGAACACCATAGCAGCTGCATAGCAACACACAAACACTCAGAACACCATAGCAACTGCATAGCAACACACAAACACTCAGAACACCCTAGCAGCTGCATAGCAACACACAAACACTCAGAAAACCCTAGCAACTGCATAGCAACACACAAACACTCAGAACACCCTAGCAACTGCATAGCAACACACAAACACTCAGAACACCCTAGCAACTGCATAGCAACACACAAACACTCAGAACACCATAGCAACTGCATAGCAACACACAAACACTCAGAACACCCTAGCAACTGCATAGCAACACACAAACACTCAGAACACCCTAGCAACTGCATAGCAACACACAAACACTCAGAACACCCTAGCAACTGCATAGCAACACACAAACACTCAGAATTGCATAGCAACACACAAACACTCAGAACACCCTAGCAACTGCATAGCAACACACAAACACTCAGAACACCCTAGCAACTGCATAGCAACACACAAACACTCAGAACACCATAGCACAATGATTTTGTTAACATGGCAACAATTTTGAAGCAGTTCATTATTTAAATGATGATTAAATAAATATTTAATTCAACAACATGGCATACAAAACACTTATACTCATATAACACTTGGAATATATGGCAACTCATATGGAAACTGTAAACAGCACACATTTGCGCCGTCTTTAAGTGTCTGAAATAGACGTTGCTCAATCAGGAAATAAAATACACACATCATAACGCCGACTACTATATTTCCGAGATGATGCATGGCAAATTTTGAATTGTAATACAATTTAGTGCAATATAGAGCCTTGTATTAATTGCAGCTAAACACAGATATACGTTAATAATGAATATGTCCTCCATAATTGCATACATAAAGAAATATGTTTGTGTTAGTTCAGTTGCGTTACCTGTGTCGGCAGTGTGCAGTAGACACACCCACATTAACCATTTCATTATATGACTAATCCTCTCCGAAAGGACCATAAACATTAGAGATAACATCTGAAGTTACTATTAATTTACATACATATATCGTAAAGCTGATCCTGTGAGACTGAGATGCTCAATGTTTTGGCTGTACGTCAGTGATGCCCTCTGCTGGTGGGGAATAGTAAGATGGCCACTCGAGCACTTCCGGTGGCTTCACCGCCTGATGGCAGTTTAGAACGCGATGAGCTATCCAGTCATTTATATAGATCAGTGATAGCAACACACAAAGACTCAGAACACAATAGCAGCTGCATAGCAACACACAAACACTCAGAACACCATAGCAACTGCATAGCAACACACAAACACTCAGAACACCATAGCAGCTGCATAGCAACACACAAACACTCAGAACACCATAGCAACTGCATAGCAACACACAAACACTCAGAACACCATAGCAGCTGCATAGCAACACACAAACACTCAGAACACCATAGCAGCTGCATAGCAACACACAAACACTCAGAACACCATAGCAACTGCATAGCAACACACAAACACTCAGAACACCATAGCAGCTGCATAGCAACACACAAACACTCAGAACACCCTAGCAACTGCATAGCAACACACAAACACTCAGAACACCCTAGCAACTGCATAGCAACACAAAAACACTCAGAACACCCTAGCAACTGCATAGCAACACACAAACACTCAGAACACCCTAGCAACTGCATAGCAACACACAAACACTCAGAACTGCATAGCAACACACAAACACTCAGAACACCCTAGCAACTGCATAGCAACACACAAACACTCAGAACACCCTAGCAACTGCATAGCAACACACAAACACTCAGAACACCATAGCACAATGATTTTGTTAACATGGCAACAATTTTGAAGCAGTTCATTATTTAAATGATGATTAAATAAATATTTAATTCAACAACATGGCATACAAAACACTTATACTCATATAACACTTGGAATATATGGCAACTCATATGGAAACTGTAAACAGCACACATTTGCGCTGTCTTTAAGTGTCTGAAATAGACGTTGCTCAATCAGGAAATAAAATACACACATCATAACGCCGACTACTATATTTCCGAGATGATGCATGGCAAACTTTGAATTGTAATACAATTTAGTGCAATATAGAGCCTTGTATTAATTGCAGCTAAACACAGATATACGTTAATAATGAATATGTCCTCCATAATTGCATACATAAAGAAATATGTTTGTGTTAGTTCAGTTGCGTTACCTGTGTCGGCAGTGTGCAGTAGACACACCCACATTAACCATTTCATTATATGACTAATCCTCTCCGAAAGGACCATAAACATTAGAGATAACATCTGAAGTTACTATTCATTTACATACATATATCGTAAAGCTGATCCTGTGAGACTGAGATGCTCAATGTTTTGGCTGTACGTCAGTGATGCCCTCTGCTGGTGGGGAATAGTAAGATGGCCACTCGAGCACTTCCGGTGGCTTCACCGCCTGATGGCAGTTTAGAACGCGATGAGCTATCCAGTCATTTATATAGATCAGTGATAGCAACACACAAAGACTCAGAACACAATAGCAGCTGCATAGCAACACACAAACACTCAGAACACCATAGCAACTGCATAGCAACACACAAACACTCAGAACACCCAAGCAGCTGCATAGCAACACACAAACACTCAGAACACCATAGCAACTGCATAGCAACACACAAACACTCAGAACACCATAGCAGCTGCATAGCAACACACAAACACTCAGAACACCATAGCAACTGCATAGCAACACACAAACACTCAGAACTGCATAGCAACACACAAACACTCAGAACACCCTAGCAACTGCATAGCAACACACAAACACTCAGAACACCCTAGCAACTGCATAGCAACACACAAACACTCAGAACACCATAGCACAATGATTTTGTTAACATGGCAACAATTTTGAAGCAGTTCATTATTTAAATGATGATTAAATAAATATTTAATTCAACAACATGGCATACAAAACACTTATACTCATATAACACTTGGAATATATGGCAACTCGTATGGAAACTGTAAACAGCACACATTTGCGCTGTTTTTAAGTGTCTGAAATAGACGTTGCTCAATCAGGAAATAAAATACACACATCATAACGCCGACTACTATATTTCCGAGATGATGCATGGCAAACTTTGAATTGTAATACAATTTAGTGCAATATAGAGCCTTGTATTAATTGCAGCTAAACACAGATATACGTTAATAATGAATATGTCCTCCATAATTGCATACATAAAGAAATATGTTTGTGTTAGTTCAGTTGCGTTACCTGTGTCGGCAGTGTGCAGTAGACACACCCACATTTACCATTTCATTATATGACTAATCCTCTCCGAAAGGACCATAAACATTAGAGATAACATCTGAAGTTACTATTCATTTACATACATATATCGTAAAGCTGATCCTGTGAGACTGAGATGCTCAATGTTTTGGCTGTACGTCAGTGATGCCCTCTGCTGGTGGGGAATAGTAAGATGGCCACTCGAGCACTTCCGGTGGCTTCACCGCCTGATGGCAGTTTAGAACGCGATGAGCTATCCAGTCATTTATATAGATCAGTGATAGCAACACACAAAGACTCAGAACACCATAGCAACACACAAACACTCAGAACACCATAGCAGCTGCATAGCAACACACAAACACTCAGAACACCATAGCAACTGCATAGCAACACACAAACACTCAGAACACCATAGCAGCTGCATAGCAACACACAAACACTCAGAACACCATAGCAGCTGCATAGCAACACACAAACACTCAGAACACCATAGCAACTGCATAGCAACACACAAACACTCAGAACACCATAGCAGCTGCATAGCAACACACAAACACTCAGAACACCATAGCAACTGCATAGCAACACACAAACACTCAGAACACCATAGCAGCTGCATAGCAACACACAAACACTCAGAACACCATAGCAACTGCATAGCAACACACAAACACTCAGAACACCCTAGCAGCTGCATAGCAACACACAAACACTCAGAAAACCCTAGCAACTGCATAGCAACACACAAACACTCAGAACACCCTAGCAACTGCATAGCAACACACAAACACTCAGAACACCCTAGCAACTGCATAGCAACACACAAACACTCAGAACACCATAGCAACTGCATAGCAACACACAAACACTCAGAACACCCTAGCAACTGCATAGCAAAACACAAACACTCAGAACACCCTAGCAACTGCATAGCAACACACAAACACTCAGAACACCCTAGCAACTGCATAGCAACACACAAACACTCAGAACTGCATAGCAACACACAAACACTCAGAACACCCTAGCAACTGCATAGCAACACACAAACACTCAGAACACCCTAGCAACTGCATAGCAACACACAAACACTCAGAACACCATAGCACAATGATTTTGTTAACATGGCAACAATTTTGAAGCAGTTCATTATTTAAATGATGATTAAATAAATATTTAATTCAACAACATGGCATACAAAACACTTATACTCATATAACACTTGGAATATATGGCAACTCATATGGAAACTGTAAACAGCACACATTTGCGCTGTCTTTAAGTGTCTGAAATAGACGTTGCTCAATCAGGAAATAAAATACACACATCATAACGCCGACTACTATATTTCCGAGATGATGCATGGCAAATTTTGAATTGTAATACAATTTAGTGCAATATAGAGCCTTGTATTAATTGCAGCTAAACACAGATATACGTTAATAATGAATATGTCCTCCATAATTGCATACATAAAGAAATATGTTTATGTTAGTTCAGTTGCGTTACCTGTGTCGGCAGTGTGCAGTAGACACACCCCCATTAACCATTTCATTATATGACTAATCCTCTCCGAAAGGACCATAAACATTAGAGATAACATCTGAAGTTACTATTAATTTACATACATATATCGTAAAGCTGATCCTGTGAGACTGAGATGCTCAATGTTTTGGCTGTACGTCAGTGATGCCCTCTGCTGGTGGGGAATAGTAAGATGGCCACTCGAGCACTTCCGGTGGCTTCACCGCCTGATGGCAGTTTAGAACGCGATGAGCCATCCAGTCATTTATATAGATCAGTGATAGCAACACACAAAGACTCAGAACACAATAGCAGCTGCATAGCAACACACAAACACTCAGAACACCATAGCAACTGCATAGCAACACACAAACACTCAGAACACCCAAGCAGCTGCATAGCAACACACAAACACTCAGAACACCATAGCAACTGCATAGCAACACACAAACACTCAGAACACCATAGCAGCTGCATAGCAACACACAAACACTCAGAACACCATAGCAACTGCATAGCAACACACAAACACTCAGAACACCCTAGCAACTGCATAGCAACACACAAACACTCAGAACACCCTAGCAACTGCATAGCAACACACAAACACTCAGAACACCATAGCAGCTGCATAGCAACACACAAACACTCAGAACACCATAGCAACTGCATAGCAACACACAAACACTCAGAACACCATAGCAGCTGCATAGCAACACACAAACACTCAGAACACCATAGCAGCTGCATAGCAACACACAAACACTCAGAACACCATAGCAACTGCATAGCAACACACAAACACTCAGAACACCATAGCAGCTGCATAGCAACACACAAACACTCAGAACACCATAGCAACTGCATAGCAACACACAAACACTCAGAACACCATAGCAGCTGCATAGCAACACACAAACACTCAGAACACCATAGCAACTGCATAGCAACACACAAACACTCAGAACACCCTAGCAGCTGCATAGCAACACACAAACACTCAGAAAACCCTAGCAACTGCATAGCAACACACAAACACTCAGAACACCCTAGCAACTGCATAGCAACACACAAACACTCAGAACACCCTAGCAACTGCATAGCAACACACAAACACTCAGAACACCATAGCAACTGCATAGCAACACACAAACACTCAGAACACCCTAGCAACTGCATAGCAACACACAAACACTCAGAACACCCTAGCAACTGCATAGCAACACACAAACACTCAGAACACCCTAGCAACTGCATAGCAACACACAAACACTCAGAATTGCATAGCAACACACAAACACTCAGAACACCCTAGCAACTGCATAGCAACACACAAACACTCAGAACACCCTAGCAACTGCATAGCAACACACAAACACTCAGAACACCATAGCACAATGATTTTGTTAACATGGCAACAATTTTGAAGCAGTTCATTATTTAAATGATGATTAAATAAATATTTAATTCAACAACATGGCATACAAAACACTTATACTCATATAACACTTGGAATATATGGCAACTCATATGGAAACTGTAAACAGCACACATTTGCGCCGTCTTTAAGTGTCTGAAATAGACGTTGCTCAATCAGGAAATAAAATACACACATCATAACGCCGACTACTATATTTCCGAGATGATGCATGGCAAATTTTGAATTGTAATACAATTTAGTGCAATATAGAGCCTTGTATTAATTGCAGCTAAACACAGATATACGTTAATAATGAATATGTCCTCCATAATTGCATACATAAAGAAATATGTTTGTGTTAGTTCAGTTGCGTTACCTGTGTCGGCAGTGTGCAGTAGACACACCCACATTAACCATTTCATTATATGACTAATCCTCTCCGAAAGGACCATAAACATTAGAGATAACATCTGAAGTTACTATTAATTTACATACATATATCGTAAAGCTGATCCTGTGAGACTGAGATGCTCAATGTTTTGGCTGTACGTCAGTGATGCCCTCTGCTGGTGGGGAATAGTAAGATGGCCACTCGAGCACTTCCGGTGGCTTCACCGCCTGATGGCAGTTTAGAACGCGATGAGCTATCCAGTCATTTATATAGATCAGTGATAGCAACACACAAAGACTCAGAACACAATAGCAGCTGCATAGCAACACACAAACACTCAGAACACCATAGCAACTGCATAGCAACACACAAACACTCAGAACACCATAGCAGCTGCATAGCAACACACAAACACTCAGAACACCATAGCAACTGCATAGCAACACACAAACACTCAGAACACCATAGCAGCTGCATAGCAACACACAAACACTCAGAACACCATAGCAGCTGCATAGCAACACACAAACACTCAGAACACCATAGCAACTGCATAGCAACACACAAACACTCAGAACACCATAGCAGCTGCATAGCAACACACAAACACTCAGAACACCCTAGCAACTGCATAGCAACACACAAACACTCAGAACACCCTAGCAACTGCATAGCAACACACAAACACTCAGAACACCCTAGCAACTGCATAGCAACACACAAACACTCAGAACACCCTAGCAACTGCATAGCAACACACAAACACTCAGAACTGCATAGCAACACACAAACACTCAGAACACCCTAGCAACTGCATAGCAACACACAAACACTCAGAACACCCTAGCAACTGCATAGCAACACACAAACACTCAGAACACCATAGCACAATGATTTTGTTAACATGGCAACAATTTTGAAGCAGTTCATTATTTAAATGATGATTAAATAAATATTTAATTCAACAACATGGCATACAAAACACTTATACTCATATAACACTTGGAATATATGGCAACTCATATGGAAACTGTAAACAGCACACATTTGCGCTGTCTTTAAGTGTCTGAAATAGACGTTGCTCAATCAGGAAATAAAATACACACATCATAACGCCGACTACTATATTTCCGAGATGATGCATGGCAAACTTTGAATTGTAATACAATTTAGTGCAATATAGAGCCTTGTATTAATTGCAGCTAAACACAGATATACGTTAATAATGAATATGTCCTCCATAATTGCATACATAAAGAAATATGTTTGTGTTAGTTCAGTTGCGTTACCTGTGTCGGCAGTGTGCAGTAGACACACCCACATTAACCATTTCATTATATGACTAATCCTCTCCGAAAGGACCATAAACATTAGAGATAACATCTGAAGTTACTATTAATTTACATACATATATCGTAAAGCTGATCCTGTGAGACTGAGATGCTCAATGTTTTGGCTGTACGTCAGTGATGCCCTCTGCTGGTGGGGAATAGTAAGATGGCCACTCGAGCACTTCCGGTGGCTTCACCGCCTGATGGCAGTTTAGAACGCGATGAGCTATCCAGTCATTTATATAGATCAGTGATAGCAACACACAAAGACTCAGAACACAATAGCAGCTGCATAGCAACACACAAACACTCAGAACACCATAGCAACTGCATAGCAACACACAAACACTCAGAACACCCAAGCAGCTGCATAGCAACACACAAACACTCAGAACACCATAGCAACTGCATAGCAACACACAAACACTCAGAACACCATAGCAGCTGCATAGCAACACACAAACACTCAGAACACCATAGCAACTGCATAGCAACACACAAACACTCAGAACACCATAGCAGCTGCATAGCAACACACAAACACTCAGAACACCATAGCAACTGCATAGCAACACACAAACACTCAGAACACCATAGCAGCTGCATAGCAACACACAAACACTCAGAACACCATAGCAGCTGCATAGCAACACACAAACACTCAGAACACCCTAGCAACTGCATAGCAACACACAAACACTCAGAACACCCTAGCAACTGCATAGCAACACACAAACACTCAGAACTGCATAGCAACACACAAACACTCAGAACACCCTAGCAACTGCATAGCAACACACAAACACTCAGAACACCCTAGCAACTGCATAGCAACACACAAACACTCAGAACACCATAGCACAATGATTTTGTTAACATGGCAACAATTTTGAAGCAGTTCATTATTTAAATGATGATTAAATAAATATTTAATTCAACAACATGGCATACAAAACACTTATACTCATATAACACTTGGAATATATGGAAACTGTAAACAGCACACATTTGCGCTGTTTTTAAGTGTCTGAAATAGACGTTGCTCAATCAGGAAATAAAATACACACATCATAACGCCGACTACTATATTTCCGAGATGATGCATGGCAAACTTTGAATTGTAATACAATTTAGTGCAATATAGAGCCTTGTATTAATTGCAGCTAAACACAGATATACGTTAATAATGAATATGTCCTCCATAATTGCATACATAAAGAAATATGTTTGTGTTAGTTCAGTTGCGTTACCTGTGTCGGCAGTGTGCAGTAGACACACCCACATTTACCATTTCATTATATGACTAATCCTCTCCGAAAGGACCATAAACATTAGAGATAACATCTGAAGTTACTATTCATTTACATACATATATCGTAAAGCTGATCCTGTGAGACTGAGATGCTCAATGTTTTGGCTGTACGTCAGTGATGCCCTCTGCTGGTGGGGAATAGTAAGATGGCCACTCGAGCACTTCCGGTGGCTTCACCGCCTGATGGCAGTTTAGAACGCGATGAGCTATCCAGTCATTTATATAGATCAGTGATAGCAACACACAAAGACTCAGAACACCATAGCAACACACAAACACTCAGAACACCATAGCAGCTGCATAGCAACACACAAACACTCAGAACACCATAGCAACTGCATAGCAACACACAAACACTCAGAACACCATAGCAGCTGCATAGCAACACACAAACACTCAGAACACCATAGCAGCTGCATAGCAACACACAAACACTCAGAACACCATAGCAACTGCATAGCAACACACAAACACTCAGAACACCATAGCAGCTGCATAGCAACACACAAACACTCAGAACACCATAGCAACTGCATAGCAACACACAAACACTCAGAACACCATAGCAGCTGCATAGCAACACACAAACACTCAGAACACCATAGCAACTGCATAGCAACACACAAACACTCAGAACACCCTAGCAGCTGCATAGCAACACACAAACACTCAGAAAACCCTAGCAACTGCATAGCAACACACAAACACTCAGAACACCCTAGCAACTGCATAGCAACACACAAACACTCAGAACACCCTAGCAACTGCATAGCAACACACAAACACTCAGAACACCATAGCAACTGCATAGCAACACACAAACACTCAGAACACCCTAGCAACTGCATAGCAACACACAAACACTCAGAACACCCTAGCAACTGCATAGCAACACACAAACACTCAGAACACCCTAGCAACTGCATAGCAACACACAAACACTCAGAACTGCATAGCAACACACAAACACTCAGAACACCCTAGCAACTGCATAGCAACACACAAACACTCAGAACACCCTAGCAACTGCATAGCAACACACAAACACTCAGAACACCATAGCACAATGATTTTGTTAACATGGCAACAATTTTGAAGCAGTTCATTATTTAAATGATGATTAAATAAATATTTAATTCAACAACATGGCATACAAAACACTTATACTCATATAACACTTGGAATATATGGCAACTCATATGGAAACTGTAAACAGCACACATTTGCGCTGTCTTTAAGTGTCTGAAATAGACGTTGCTCAATCAGGAAATAAAATACACACATCATAACGCCGACTACTATATTTCCGAGATGATGCATGGCAAATTTTGAATTGTAATACAATTTAGTGCAATATAGAGCCTTGTATTAATTGCAGCTAAACACAGATATACGTTAATAATGAATATGTCCTCCATAATTGCATACATAAAGAAATATGTTTATGTTAGTTCAGTTGCGTTACCTGTGTCGGCAGTGTGCAGTAGACACACCCACATTAACCATTTCATTATATGACTAATCCTCTCCGAAAGGACCATAAACATTAGAGATAACATCTGAAGTTACTATTAATTTACATACATATATCGTAAAGCTGATCCTGTGAGACTGAGATGCTCAATGTTTTGGCTGTACGTCAGTGATGCCCTCTGCTGGTGGGGAATAGTAAGATGGCCACTCGAGCACTTCCGGTGGCTTCACCGCCTGATGGCAGTTTAGAACGCGATGAGCTATCCAGTCATTTATATAGATCAGTGATAGCAACACACAAAGACTCAGAACACAATAGCAGCTGCATAGCAACACACAAACACTCAGAACACCATAGCAGCTGCATAGCAACACACAAACACTCAGAACACCATAGCAGCTGCATAGCAACACACAAACACTCAGAACACCATAGCAACTGCATAGCAACACACAAACACTCAGAACACCATAGCAACTGCATAGCAACACACAAACACTCAGAACACCATAGCAGCTGCATAGCAACACACAAACACTCAGAACACCATAGCAACTGCATAGCAACACACAAACACTCAGAACACCATAGCAGCTGCATAGCAACACACAAACACTCAGAACACCATAGCAACTGCATAGCAACACACAAACACTCAGAACACCATAGCAGCTGCATAGCAACACACAAACACTCAGAACACCATAGCAACTGCATAGCAACACACAAACACTCAGAACACCCTAGCAGTTGCATAGCAACACACAAACACTCAGAAAACCCTAGCAACTGCATAGCAACACACAAACACTCAGAACACCCTAGCAACTGCATAGCAACACACAAACACTCAGAACACCCTAGCAACTGCATAGCAACACACAAACACTCAGAACACCATAGCAACTGCATAGCAACACACAAACACTCAGAACACCCTAGCAACTGCATAGCAACACACAAACACTCAGAACACCCTAGCAACTGCATAGCAACACACAAACACTCAGAACACCCTAGCAACTGCATAGCAACACACAAACACTCAGAATTGCATAGCAACACACAAACACTCAGAACACCCTAGCAACTGCATAGCAACACACAAACACTCAGAACACCCTAGCAACTGCATAGCAACACACAAACACTCAGAACACCATAGCACAATGATTTTGTTAACATGGCAACAATTTTGAAGCAGTTCATTATTTAAATGATGATTAAATAAATATTTAATTCAACAACATGGCATACAAAACACTTATACTCATATAACACTTGGAATATATGGCAACTCATATGGAAACTGTAAACAGCACACATTTGCGCCGTCTTTAAGTGTCTGAAATAGACGTTGCTCAATCAGGAAATAAAATACACACATCATAACGCCGACTACTATATTTCCGAGATGATGCATGGCAAATTTTGAATTGTAATACAATTTAGTGCAATATAGAGCCTTGTATTAATTGCAGCTAAACACAGATATACGTTAATAATGAATATGTCCTCCATAATTGCATACATAAAGAAATATGTTTGTGTTAGTTCAGTTGCGTTACCTGTGTCGGCAGTGTGCAGTAGACACACCCACATTAACCATTTCATTATATGACTAATCCTCTCCGAAAGGACCATAAACATTAGAGATAACATCTGAAGTTACTATTAATTTACATACATATATCGTAAAGCTGATCCTGTGAGACTGAGATGCTCAATGTTTTGGCTGTACGTCAGTGATGCCCTCTGCTGGTGGGGAATAGTAAGATGGCCACTCGAGCACTTCCGGTGGCTTCACCGCCTGATGGCAGTTTAGAACGCGATGAGCTATCCAGTCATTTATATAGATCAGTGATAGCAACACACAAAGACTCAGAACACAATAGCAGCTGCATAGCAACACACAAACACTCAGAACACCATAGCAACTGCATAGCAACACACAAACACTCAGAACACCATAGCAGCTGCATAGCAACACACAAACACTCAGAACACCATAGCAACTGCATAGCAACACACAAACACTCAGAACACCATAGCAGCTGCATAGCAACACACAAACACTCAGAACACCATAGCAGCTGCATAGCAACACACAAACACTCAGAACACCATAGCAACTGCATAGCAACACACAAACACTCAGAACACCATAGCAGCTGCATAGCAACACACAAACACTCAGAACACCCTAGCAACTGCATAGCAACACACAAACACTCAGAACACCCTAGCAACTGCATAGCAACACACAAACACTCAGAACACCCTAGCAACTGCATAGCAACACACAAACACTCAGAACACCCTAGCAACTGCATAGCAACACACAAACACTCAGAACTGCATAGCAACACACAAACACTCAGAACACCCTAGCAACTGCATAGCAACACACAAACACTCAGAACACCCTAGCAACTGCATAGCAACACACAAACACTCAGAACACCATAGCACAATGATTTTGTTAACATGGCAACAATTTTGAAGCAGTTCATTATTTAAATGATGATTAAATAAATATTTAATTCAACAACATGGCATACAAAACACTTATACTCATATAACACTTGGAATATATGGCAACTCATATGGAAACTGTAAACAGCACACATTTGCGCTGTCTTTAAGTGTCTGAAATAGACGTTGCTCAATCAGGAAATAAAATACACACATCATAACGCCGACTACTATATTTCCGAGATGATGCATGGCAAACTTTGAATTGTAATACAATTTAGTGCAATATAGAGCCTTGTATTAATTGCAGCTAAACACAGATATACGTTAATAATGAATATGTCCTCCATAATTGCATACATAAAGAAATATGTTTGTGTTAGTTCAGTTGCGTTACCTGTGTCGGCAGTGTGCAGTAGACACACCCACATTAACCATTTCATTATATGACTAATCCTCTCCGAAAGGACCATAAACATTAGAGATAACATCTGAAGTTACTATTCATTTACATACATATATCGTAAAGCTGATCCTGTGAGACTGAGATGCTCAATGTTTTGGCTGTACGTCAGTGATGCCCTCTGCTGGTGGGGAATAGTAAGATGGCCACTCGAGCACTTCCGGTGGCTTCACCGCCTGATGGCAGTTTAGAACGCGATGAGCCATCCAGTCATTTATATAGATCAGTGATAGCAACACACAAAGACTCAGAACACAATAGCAGCTGCATAGCAACACACAAACACTCAGAACACCATAGCAACTGCATAGCAACACACAAACACTCAGAACACCCAAGCAGCTGCATAGCAACACACAAACACTCAGAACACCATAGCAACTGCATAGCAACACACAAACACTCAGAACACCATAGCAGCTGCATAGCAACACACAAACACTCAGAACACCATAGCAACTGCATAGCAACACACAAACACTCAGAACACCCTAGCAACTGCATAGCAACACACAAACACTCAGAACACCCTAGCAACTGCATAGCAACACACAAACACTCAGAACACCATAGCAGCTGCATAGCAACACACAAACACTCAGAACACCATAGCAACTGCATAGCAACACACAAACACTCAGAACACCATAGCAGCTGCATAGCAACACACAAACACTCAGAACACCATAGCAGCTGCATAGCAACACACAAACACTCAGAACACCATAGCAACTGCATAGCAACACACAAACACTCAGAACACCATAGCAGCTGCATAGCAACACACAAACACTCAGAACACCATAGCAACTGCATAGCAACACACAAACACTCAGAACACCATAGCAGCTGCATAGCAACACACAAACACTCAGAACACCATAGCAACTGCATAGCAACACACAAACACTCAGAACACCCTAGCAGCTGCATAGCAACACACAAACACTCAGAAAACCCTAGCAACTGCATAGCAACACACAAACACTCAGAACACCCTAGCAACTGCATAGCAACACACAAACACTCAGAACACCCTAGCAACTGCATAGCAACACACAAACACTCAGAACACCATAGCAACTGCATAGCAACACACAAACACTCAGAACACCCTAGCAACTGCATAGCAACACACAAACACTCAGAACACCCTAGCAACTGCATAGCAACACACAAACACTCAGAACACCCTAGCAACTGCATAGCAACACACAAACACTCAGAATTGCATAGCAACACACAAACACTCAGAACACCCTAGCAACTGCATAGCAACACACAAACACTCAGAACACCCTAGCAACTGCATAGCAACACACAAACACTCAGAACACCATAGCACAATGATTTTGTTAACATGGCAACAATTTTGAAGCAGTTCATTATTTAAATGATGATTAAATAAATATTTAATTCAACAACATGGCATACAAAACACTTATACTCATATAACACTTGGAATATATGGCAACTCATATGGAAACTGTAAACAGCACACATTTGCGCCGTCTTTAAGTGTCTGAAATAGACGTTGCTCAATCAGGAAATAAAATACACACATCATAACGCCGACTACTATATTTCCGAGATGATGCATGGCAAATTTTGAATTGTAATACAATTTAGTGCAATATAGAGCCTTGTATTAATTGCAGCTAAACACAGATATACGTTAATAATGAATATGTCCTCCATAATTGCATACATAAAGAAATATGTTTGTGTTAGTTCAGTTGCGTTACCTGTGTCGGCAGTGTGCAGTAGACACACCCACATTAACCATTTCATTATATGACTAATCCTCTCCGAAAGGACCATAAACATTAGAGATAACATCTGAAGTTACTATTAATTTACATACATATATCGTAAAGCTGATCCTGTGAGACTGAGATGCTCAATGTTTTGGCTGTACGTCAGTGATGCCCTCTGCTGGTGGGGAATAGTAAGATGGCCACTCGAGCACTTCCGGTGGCTTCACCGCCTGATGGCAGTTTAGAACGCGATGAGCTATCCAGTCATTTATATAGATCAGTGATAGCAACACACAAAGACTCAGAACACAATAGCAGCTGCATAGCAACACACAAACACTCAGAACACCATAGCAACTGCATAGCAACACACAAACACTCAGAACACCATAGCAGCTGCATAGCAACACACAAACACTCAGAACACCATAGCAACTGCATAGCAACACACAAACACTCAGAACACCATAGCAGCTGCATAGCAACACACAAACACTCAGAACACCATAGCAGCTGCATAGCAACACACAAACACTCAGAACACCATAGCAACTGCATAGCAACACACAAACACTCAGAACACCATAGCAGCTGCATAGCAACACACAAACACTCAGAACACCCTAGCAACTGCATAGCAACACACAAACACTCAGAACACCCTAGCAACTGCATAGCAACACAAAAACACTCAGAACACCCTAGCAACTGCATAGCAACACACAAACACTCAGAACACCCTAGCAACTGCATAGCAACACACAAACACTCAGAACTGCATAGCAACACACAAACACTCAGAACACCCTAGCAACTGCATAGCAACACACAAACACTCAGAACACCCTAGCAACTGCATAGCAACACACAAACACTCAGAACACCATAGCACAATGATTTTGTTAACATGGCAACAATTTTGAAGCAGTTCATTATTTAAATGATGATTAAATAAATATTTAATTCAACAACATGGCATACAAAACACTTATACTCATATAACACTTGGAATATATGGCAACTCATATGGAAACTGTAAACAGCACACATTTGCGCTGTCTTTAAGTGTCTGAAATAGACGTTGCTCAATCAGGAAATAAAATACACACATCATAACGCCGACTACTATATTTCCGAGATGATGCATGGCAAACTTTGAATTGTAATACAATTTAGTGCAATATAGAGCCTTGTATTAATTGCAGCTAAACACAGATATACGTTAATAATGAATATGTCCTCCATAATTGCATACATAAAGAAATATGTTTGTGTTAGTTCAGTTGCGTTACCTGTGTCGGCAGTGTGCAGTAGACACACCCACATTAACCATTTCATTATATGACTAATCCTCTCCGAAAGGACCATAAACATTAGAGATAACATCTGAAGTTACTATTCATTTACATACATATATCGTAAAGCTGATCCTGTGAGACTGAGATGCTCAATGTTTTGGCTGTACGTCAGTGATGCCCTCTGCTGGTGGGGAATAGTAAGATGGCCACTCGAGCACTTCCGGTGGCTTCACCGCCTGATGGCAGTTTAGAACGCGATGAGCTATCCAGTCATTTATATAGATCAGTGATAGCAACACACAAAGACTCAGAACACAATAGCAGCTGCATAGCAACACACAAACACTCAGAACACCATAGCAACTGCATAGCAACACACAAACACTCAGAACACCCAAGCAGCTGCATAGCAACACACAAACACTCAGAACACCATAGCAACTGCATAGCAACACACAAACACTCAGAACACCATAGCAGCTGCATAGCAACACACAAACACTCAGAACACCATAGCAACTGCATAGCAACACACAAACACTCAGAACTGCATAGCAACACACAAACACTCAGAACACCCTAGCAACTGCATAGCAACACACAAACACTCAGAACACCCTAGCAACTGCATAGCAACACACAAACACTCAGAACACCATAGCACAATGATTTTGTTAACATGGCAACAATTTTGAAGCAGTTCATTATTTAAATGATGATTAAATAAATATTTAATTCAACAACATGGCATACAAAACACTTATACTCATATAACACTTGGAATATATGGCAACTCGTATGGAAACTGTAAACAGCACACATTTGCGCTGTTTTTAAGTGTCTGAAATAGACGTTGCTCAATCAGGAAATAAAATACACACATCATAACGCCGACTACTATATTTCCGAGATGATGCATGGCAAACTTTGAATTGTAATACAATTTAGTGCAATATAGAGCCTTGTATTAATTGCAGCTAAACACAGATATACGTTAATAATGAATATGTCCTCCATAATTGCATACATAAAGAAATATGTTTGTGTTAGTTCAGTTGCGTTACCTGTGTCGGCAGTGTGCAGTAGACACACCCACATTTACCATTTCATTATATGACTAATCCTCTCCGAAAGGACCATAAACATTAGAGATAACATCTGAAGTTACTATTCATTTACATACATATATCGTAAAGCTGATCCTGTGAGACTGAGATGCTCAATGTTTTGGCTGTACGTCAGTGATGCCCTCTGCTGGTGGGGAATAGTAAGATGGCCACTCGAGCACTTCCGGTGGCTTCACCGCCTGATGGCAGTTTAGAACGCGATGAGCTATCCAGTCATTTATATAGATCAGTGATAGCAACACACAAAGACTCAGAACACCATAGCAACACACAAACACTCAGAACACCATAGCAGCTGCATAGCAACACACAAACACTCAGAACACCATAGCAACTGCATAGCAACACACAAACACTCAGAACACCATAGCAGCTGCATAGCAACACACAAACACTCAGAACACCATAGCAGCTGCATAGCAACACACAAACACTCAGAACACCATAGCAACTGCATAGCAACACACAAACACTCAGAACACCATAGCAGCTGCATAGCAACACACAAACACTCAGAACACCATAGCAACTGCATAGCAACACACAAACACTCAGAACACCATAGCAGCTGCATAGCAACACACAAACACTCAGAACACCATAGCAACTGCATAGCAACACACAAACACTCAGAACACCCTAGCAGCTGCATAGCAACACACAAACACTCAGAAAACCCTAGCAACTGCATAGCAACACACAAACACTCAGAACACCCTAGCAACTGCATAGCAACACACAAACACTCAGAACACCCTAGCAACTGCATAGCAACACACAAACACTCAGAACACCATAGCAACTGCATAGCAACACACAAACACTCAGAACACCCTAGCAACTGCATAGCAAAACACAAACACTCAGAACACCCTAGCAACTGCATAGCAACACACAAACACTCAGAACACCCTAGCAACTGCATAGCAACACACAAACACTCAGAACTGCATAGCAACACACAAACACTCAGAACACCCTAGCAACTGCATAGCAACACACAAACACTCAGAACACCCTAGCAACTGCATAGCAACACACAAACACTCAGAACACCATAGCACAATGATTTTGTTAACATGGCAACAATTTTGAAGCAGTTCATTATTTAAATGATGATTAAATAAATATTTAATTCAACAACATGGCATACAAAACACTTATACTCATATAACACTTGGAATATATGGCAACTCATATGGAAACTGTAAACAGCACACATTTGCGCTGTCTTTAAGTGTCTGAAATAGACGTTGCTCAATCAGGAAATAAAATACACACATCATAACGCCGACTACTATATTTCCGAGATGATGCATGGCAAATTTTGAATTGTAATACAATTTAGTGCAATATAGAGCCTTGTATTAATTGCAGCTAAACACAGATATACGTTAATAATGAATATGTCCTCCATAATTGCATACATAAAGAAATATGTTTATGTTAGTTCAGTTGCGTTACCTGTGTCGGCAGTGTGCAGTAGACACACCCCCATTAACCATTTCATTATATGACTAATCCTCTCCGAAAGGACCATAAACATTAGAGATAACATCTGAAGTTACTATTAATTTACATACATATATCGTAAAGCTGATCCTGTGAGACTGAGATGCTCAATGTTTTGGCTGTACGTCAGTGATGCCCTCTGCTGGTGGGGAATAGTAAGATGGCCACTCGAGCACTTCCGGTGGCTTCACCGCCTGATGGCAGTTTAGAACGCGATGAGCTATCCAGTCATTTATATAGATCAGTGATAGCAACACACAAAGACTCAGAACACAATAGCAGCTGCATAGCAACACACAAACACTCAGAACACCATAGCAACTGCATAGCAACACACAAACACTCAGAACACCCAAGCAGCTGCATAGCAACACACAAACACTCAGAACACCATAGCAACTGCATAGCAACACACAAACACTCAGAACACCATAGCAGCTGCATAGCAACACACAAACACTCAGAACACCATAGCAACTGCATAGCAACACACAAACACTCAGAACACCCTAGCAACTGCATAGCAACACACAAACACTCAGAACACCCTAGCAACTGCATAGCAACACACAAACACTCAGAACACCATAGCAGCTGCATAGCAACACACAAACACTCAGAACACCATAGCAACTGCATAGCAACACACAAACACTCAGAACACCATAGCAGCTGCATAGCAACACACAAACACTCAGAACACCATAGCAGCTGCATAGCAACACACAAACACTCAGAACACCATAGCAACTGCATAGCAACACACAAACACTCAGAACACCATAGCAGCTGCATAGCAACACACAAACACTCAGAACACCATAGCAACTGCATAGCAACACACAAACACTCAGAACACCATAGCAGCTGCATAGCAACACACAAACACTCAGAACACCATAGCAACTGCATAGCAACACACAAACACTCAGAACACCCTAGCAGCTGCATAGCAACACACAAACACTCAGAAAACCCTAGCAACTGCATAGCAACACACAAACACTCAGAACACCCTAGCAACTGCATAGCAACACACAAACACTCAGAACACCCTAGCAACTGCATAGCAACACACAAACACTCAGAACACCATAGCAACTGCATAGCAACACACAAACACTCAGAACACCCTAGCAACTGCATAGCAACACACAAACACTCAGAACACCCTAGCAACTGCATAGCAACACACAAACACTCAGAACACCCTAGCAACTGCATAGCAACACACAAACACTCAGAATTGCATAGCAACACACAAACACTCAGAACACCCTAGCAACTGCATAGCAACACACAAACACTCAGAACACCCTAGCAACTGCATAGCAACACACAAACACTCAGAACACCATAGCACAATGATTTTGTTAACATGGCAACAATTTTGAAGCAGTTCATTATTTAAATGATGATTAAATAAATATTTAATTCAACAACATGGCATACAAAACACTTATACTCATATAACACTTGGAATATATGGCAACTCATATGGAAACTGTAAACAGCACACATTTGCGCCGTCTTTAAGTGTCTGAAATAGACGTTGCTCAATCAGGAAATAAAATACACACATCATAACGCCGACTACTATATTTCCGAGATGATGCATGGCAAATTTTGAATTGTAATACAATTTAGTGCAATATAGAGCCTTGTATTAATTGCAGCTAAACACAGATATACGTTAATAATGAATATGTCCTCCATAATTGCATACATAAAGAAATATGTTTGTGTTAGTTCAGTTGCGTTACCTGTGTCGGCAGTGTGCAGTAGACACACCCACATTAACCATTTCATTATATGACTAATCCTCTCCGAAAGGACCATAAACATTAGAGATAACATCTGAAGTTACTATTAATTTACATACATATATCGTAAAGCTGATCCTGTGAGACTGAGATGCTCAATGTTTTGGCTGTACGTCAGTGATGCCCTCTGCTGGTGGGGAATAGTAAGATGGCCACTCGAGCACTTCCGGTGGCTTCACCGCCTGATGGCAGTTTAGAACGCGATGAGCTATCCAGTCATTTATATAGATCAGTGATAGCAACACACAAAGACTCAGAACACAATAGCAGCTGCATAGCAACACACAAACACTCAGAACACCATAGCAACTGCATAGCAACACACAAACACTCAGAACACCATAGCAGCTGCATAGCAACACACAAACACTCAGAACACCATAGCAACTGCATAGCAACACACAAACACTCAGAACACCATAGCAGCTGCATAGCAACACACAAACACTCAGAACACCATAGCAGCTGCATAGCAACACACAAACACTCAGAACACCATAGCAACTGCATAGCAACACACAAACACTCAGAACACCATAGCAGCTGCATAGCAACACACAAACACTCAGAACACCCTAGCAACTGCATAGCAACACACAAACACTCAGAACACCCTAGCAACTGCATAGCAACACACAAACACTCAGAACACCCTAGCAACTGCATAGCAACACACAAACACTCAGAACACCCTAGCAACTGCATAGCAACACACAAACACTCAGAACTGCATAGCAACACACAAACACTCAGAACACCCTAGCAACTGCATAGCAACACACAAACACTCAGAACACCCTAGCAACTGCATAGCAACACACAAACACTCAGAACACCATAGCACAATGATTTTGTTAACATGGCAACAATTTTGAAGCAGTTCATTATTTAAATGATGATTAAATAAATATTTAATTCAACAACATGGCATACAAAACACTTATACTCATATAACACTTGGAATATATGGCAACTCATATGGAAACTGTAAACAGCACACATTTGCGCTGTCTTTAAGTGTCTGAAATAGACGTTGCTCAATCAGGAAATAAAATACACACATCATAACGCCGACTACTATATTTCCGAGATGATGCATGGCAAACTTTGAATTGTAATACAATTTAGTGCAATATAGAGCCTTGTATTAATTGCAGCTAAACACAGATATACGTTAATAATGAATATGTCCTCCATAATTGCATACATAAAGAAATATGTTTGTGTTAGTTCAGTTGCGTTACCTGTGTCGGCAGTGTGCAGTAGACACACCCACATTAACCATTTCATTATATGACTAATCCTCTCCGAAAGGACCATAAACATTAGAGATAACATCTGAAGTTACTATTAATTTACATACATATATCGTAAAGCTGATCCTGTGAGACTGAGATGCTCAATGTTTTGGCTGTACGTCAGTGATGCCCTCTGCTGGTGGGGAATAGTAAGATGGCCACTCGAGCACTTCCGGTGGCTTCACCGCCTGATGGCAGTTTAGAACGCGATGAGCTATCCAGTCATTTATATAGATCAGTGATAGCAACACACAAAGACTCAGAACACAATAGCAGCTGCATAGCAACACACAAACACTCAGAACACCATAGCAACTGCATAGCAACACACAAACACTCAGAACACCCAAGCAGCTGCATAGCAACACACAAACACTCAGAACACCATAGCAACTGCATAGCAACACACAAACACTCAGAACACCATAGCAGCTGCATAGCAACACACAAACACTCAGAACACCATAGCAACTGCATAGCAACACACAAACACTCAGAACACCATAGCAGCTGCATAGCAACACACAAACACTCAGAACACCATAGCAACTGCATAGCAACACACAAACACTCAGAACACCATAGCAGCTGCATAGCAACACACAAACACTCAGAACACCATAGCAGCTGCATAGCAACACACAAACACTCAGAACACCCTAGCAACTGCATAGCAACACACAAACACTCAGAACACCCTAGCAACTGCATAGCAACACACAAACACTCAGAACTGCATAGCAACACACAAACACTCAGAACACCCTAGCAACTGCATAGCAACACACAAACACTCAGAACACCCTAGCAACTGCATAGCAACACACAAACACTCAGAACACCATAGCACAATGATTTTGTTAACATGGCAACAATTTTGAAGCAGTTCATTATTTAAATGATGATTAAATAAATATTTAATTCAACAACATGGCATACAAAACACTTATACTCATATAACACTTGGAATATATGGAAACTGTAAACAGCACACATTTGCGCTGTTTTTAAGTGTCTGAAATAGACGTTGCTCAATCAGGAAATAAAATACACACATCATAACGCCGACTACTATATTTCCGAGATGATGCATGGCAAACTTTGAATTGTAATACAATTTAGTGCAATATAGAGCCTTGTATTAATTGCAGCTAAACACAGATATACGTTAATAATGAATATGTCCTCCATAATTGCATACATAAAGAAATATGTTTGTGTTAGTTCAGTTGCGTTACCTGTGTCGGCAGTGTGCAGTAGACACACCCACATTTACCATTTCATTATATGACTAATCCTCTCCGAAAGGACCATAAACATTAGAGATAACATCTGAAGTTACTATTCATTTACATACATATATCGTAAAGCTGATCCTGTGAGACTGAGATGCTCAATGTTTTGGCTGTACGTCAGTGATGCCCTCTGCTGGTGGGGAATAGTAAGATGGCCACTCGAGCACTTCCGGTGGCTTCACCGCCTGATGGCAGTTTAGAACGCGATGAGCTATCCAGTCATTTATATAGATCAGTGATAGCAACACACAAAGACTCAGAACACCATAGCAACACACAAACACTCAGAACACCATAGCAGCTGCATAGCAACACACAAACACTCAGAACACCATAGCAACTGCATAGCAACACACAAACACTCAGAACACCATAGCAGCTGCATAGCAACACACAAACACTCAGAACACCATAGCAGCTGCATAGCAACACACAAACACTCAGAACACCATAGCAACTGCATAGCAACACACAAACACTCAGAACACCATAGCAGCTGCATAGCAACACACAAACACTCAGAACACCATAGCAACTGCATAGCAACACACAAACACTCAGAACACCATAGCAGCTGCATAGCAACACACAAACACTCAGAACACCATAGCAACTGCATAGCAACACACAAACACTCAGAACACCCTAGCAGCTGCATAGCAACACACAAACACTCAGAAAACCCTAGCAACTGCATAGCAACACACAAACACTCAGAACACCCTAGCAACTGCATAGCAACACACAAACACTCAGAACACCCTAGCAACTGCATAGCAACACACAAACACTCAGAACACCATAGCAACTGCATAGCAACACACAAACACTCAGAACACCCTAGCAACTGCATAGCAACACACAAACACTCAGAACACCCTAGCAACTGCATAGCAACACACAAACACTCAGAACACCCTAGCAACTGCATAGCAACACACAAACACTCAGAACTGCATAGCAACACACAAACACTCAGAACACCCTAGCAACTGCATAGCAACACACAAACACTCAGAACACCCTAGCAACTGCATAGCAACACACAAACACTCAGAACACCATAGCACAATGATTTTGTTAACATGGCAACAATTTTGAAGCAGTTCATTATTTAAATGATGATTAAATAAATATTTAATTCAACAACATGGCATACAAAACACTTATACTCATATAACACTTGGAATATATGGCAACTCATATGGAAACTGTAAACAGCACACATTTGCGCTGTCTTTAAGTGTCTGAAATAGACGTTGCTCAATCAGGAAATAAAATACACACATCATAACGCCGACTACTATATTTCCGAGATGATGCATGGCAAATTTTGAATTGTAATACAATTTAGTGCAATATAGAGCCTTGTATTAATTGCAGCTAAACACAGATATACGTTAATAATGAATATGTCCTCCATAATTGCATACATAAAGAAATATGTTTATGTTAGTTCAGTTGCGTTACCTGTGTCGGCAGTGTGCAGTAGACACACCCACATTAACCATTTCATTATATGACTAATCCTCTCCGAAAGGACCATAAACATTAGAGATAACATCTGAAGTTACTATTAATTTACATACATATATCGTAAAGCTGATCCTGTGAGACTGAGATGCTCAATGTTTTGGCTGTACGTCAGTGATGCCCTCTGCTGGTGGGGAATAGTAAGATGGCCACTCGAGCACTTCCGGTGGCTTCACCGCCTGATGGCAGTTTAGAACGCGATGAGCTATCCAGTCATTTATATAGATCAGTGATAGCAACACACAAAGACTCAGAACACAATAGCAGCTGCATAGCAACACACAAACACTCAGAACACCATAGCAGCTGCATAGCAACACACAAACACTCAGAACACCATAGCAGCTGCATAGCAACACACAAACACTCAGAACACCATAGCAACTGCATAGCAACACACAAACACTCAGAACACCATAGCAACTGCATAGCAACACACAAACACTCAGAACACCATAGCAGCTGCATAGCAACACACAAACACTCAGAACACCATAGCAACTGCATAGCAACACACAAACACTCAGAACACCATAGCAGCTGCATAGCAACACACAAACACTCAGAACACCATAGCAACTGCATAGCAACACACAAACACTCAGAACACCATAGCAGCTGCATAGCAACACACAAACACTCAGAACACCATAGCAACTGCATAGCAACACACAAACACTCAGAACACCCTAGCAGCTGCATAGCAACACACAAACACTCAGAAAACCCTAGCAACTGCATAGCAACACACAAACACTCAGAACACCCTAGCAACTGCATAGCAACACACAAACACTCAGAACACCCTAGCAACTGCATAGCAACACACAAACACTCAGTACACCATAGCAACTGCATAGCAACACACAAACACTCAGAACACCCTAGCAACTGCATAGCAACACACAAACACTCAGAACACCCTAGCAACTGCATAGCAACACACAAACACTCAGAACACCCTAGCAACTGCATAGCAACACACAAACACTCAGAATTGCATAGCAACACACAAACACTCAGAACACCCTAGCAACTGCATAGCAACACACAAACACTCAGAACACCCTAGCAACTGCATAGCAACACACAAACACTCAGAACACCATAGCACAATGATTTTGTTAACATGGCAACAATTTTGAAGCAGTTCATTATTTAAATGATGATTAAATAAATATTTAATTCAACAACATGGCATACAAAACACTTATACTCATATAACACTTGGAATATATGGCAACTCATATGGAAACTGTAAACAGCACACATTTGCGCCGTCTTTAAGTGTCTGAAATAGACGTTGCTCAATCAGGAAATAAAATACACACATCATAACGCCGACTACTATATTTCCGAGATGATGCATGGCAAATTTTGAATTGTAATACAATTTAGTGCAATATAGAGCCTTGTATTAATTGCAGCTAAACACAGATATACGTTAATAATGAATATGTCCTCCATAATTGCATACATAAAGAAATATGTTTGTGTTAGTTCAGTTGCGTTACCTGTGTCGGCAGTGTGCAGTAGACACACCCACATTAACCATTTCATTATATGACTAATCCTCTCCGAAAGGACCATAAACATTAGAGATAACATCTGAAGTTACTATTAATTTACATACATATATCGTAAAGCTGATCCTGTGAGACTGAGATGCTCAATGTTTTGGCTGTACGTCAGTGATGCCCTCTGCTGGTGGGGAATAGTAAGATGGCCACTCGAGCACTTCCGGTGGCTTCACCGCCTGATGGCAGTTTAGAACGCGATGAGCTATCCAGTCATTTATATAGATCAGTGATAGCAACACACAAAGACTCAGAACACAATAGCAGCTGCATAGCAACACACAAACACTCAGAACACCATAGCAACTGCATAGCAACACACAAACACTCAGAACACCATAGCAGCTGCATAGCAACACACAAACACTCAGAACACCATAGCAACTGCATAGCAACACACAAACACTCAGAACACCATAGCAGCTGCATAGCAACACACAAACACTCAGAACACCATAGCAGCTGCATAGCAACACACAAACACTCAGAACACCATAGCAACTGCATAGCAACACACAAACACTCAGAACACCATAGCAGCTGCATAGCAACACACAAACACTCAGAACACCCTAGCAACTGCATAGCAACACACAAACACTCAGAACACCCTAGCAACTGCATAGCAACACACAAACACTCAGAACACCCTAGCAACTGCATAGCAACACACAAACACTCAGAACACCCTAGCAACTGCATAGCAACACACAAACACTCAGAACTGCATAGCAACACACAAACACTCAGAACACCCTAGCAACTGCATAGCAACACACAAACACTCAGAACACCCTAGCAACTGCATAGCAACACACAAACACTCAGAACACCATAGCACAATGATTTTGTTAACATGGCAACAATTTTGAAGCAGTTCATTATTTAAATGATGATTAAATAAATATTTAATTCAACAACATGGCATACAAAACACTTATACTCATATAACACTTGGAATATATGGCAACTCATATGGAAACTGTAAACAGCACACATTTGCGCTGTCTTTAAGTGTCTGAAATAGACGTTGCTCAATCAGGAAATAAAATACACACATCATAACGCCGACTACTATATTTCCGAGATGATGCATGGCAAACTTTGAATTGTAATACAATTTAGTGCAATATAGAGCCTTGTATTAATTGCAGCTAAACACAGATATACGTTAATAATGAATATGTCCTCCATAATTGCATACATAAAGAAATATGTTTGTGTTAGTTCAGTTGCGTTACCTGTGTCGGCAGTGTGCAGTAGACACACCCACATTAACCATTTCATTATATGACTAATCCTCTCCGAAAGGACCATAAACATTAGAGATAACATCTGAAGTTACTATTCATTTACATACATATATCGTAAAGCTGATCCTGTGAGACTGAGATGCTCAATGTTTTGGCTGTACGTCAGTGATGCCCTCTGCTGGTGGGGAATAGTAAGATGGCCACTCGAGCACTTCCGGTGGCTTCACCGCCTGATGGCAGTTTAGAACGCGATGAGCTATCCAGTCATTTATATAGATCAGTGATAGCAACACACAAAGACTCAGAACACAATAGCAGCTGCATAGCAACACACAAACACTCAGAACACCATAGCAACTGCATAGCAACACACAAACACTCAGAACACCCAAGCAGCTGCATAGCAACACACAAACACTCAGAACACCATAGCAACTGCATAGCAACACACAAACACTCAGAACACCATAGCAGCTGCATAGCAACACACAAACACTCAGAACACCATAGCAACTGCATAGCAACACACAAACACTCAGAACACCATAGCAGCTGCATAGCAACACACAAACACTCAGAACACCATAGCAACTGCATAGCAACACACAAACACTCAGAACACCATAGCAGCTGCATAGCAACACACAAACACTCAGAACACCATAGCAGCTGCATAGCAACACACAAACACTCAGAACACCCTAGCAACTGCATAGCAACACACAAACACTCAGAACACCCTAGCAACTGCATAGCAACACACAAACACTCAGAACTGCATAGCAACACACAAACACTCAGAACACCCTAGCAACTGCATAGCAACACACAAACACTCAGAACACCCTAGCAACTGCATAGCAACACACAAACACTCAGAACACCATAGCACAATGATTTTGTTAACATGGCAACAATTTTGAAGCAGTTCATTATTTAAATGATGATTAAATAAATATTTAATTCAACAACATGGCATACAAAACACTTATACTCATATAACACTTGGAATATATGGAAACTGTAAACAGCACACATTTGCGCTGTTTTTAAGTGTCTGAAATAGACGTTGCTCAATCAGGAAATAAAATACACACATCATAACGCCGACTACTATATTTCCGAGATGATGCATGGCAAACTTTGAATTGTAATACAATTTAGTGCAATATAGAGCCTTGTATTAATTGCAGCTAAACACAGATATACGTTAATAATGAATATGTCCTCCATAATTGCATACATAAAGAAATATGTTTGTGTTAGTTCAGTTGCGTTACCTGTGTCGGCAGTGTGCAGTAGACACACCCACATTAACCATTTCATTATATGACTAATCCTCTCCGAAAGGACCATAAACATTAGAGATAACATCTGAAGTTACTATTCATTTACATACATATATCGTAAAGCTGATCCTGTGAGACTGAGATGCTCAATGTTTTGGCTGTACGTCAGTGATGCCCTCTGCTGGTGGGGAATAGTAAGATGGCCACTCGAGCACTTCCGGTGGCTTCACCGCCTGATGGCAGTTTAGAACGCGATGAGCTATCCAGTCATTTATATAGATCAGTGATAGCAACACACAAAGACTCAGAACACCATAGCAACACACAAACACTCAGAACACCATAGCAGCTGCATAGCAACACACAAACACTCAGAACACCATAGCAACTGCATAGCAACACACAAACACTCAGAACACCATAGCAGCTGCATAGCAACACACAAACACTCAGAACACCATAGCAGCTGCATAGCAACACACAAACACTCAGAACACCATAGCAACTGCATAGCAACACACAAACACTCAGAACACCATAGCAGCTGCATAGCAACACACAAACACTCAGAACACCATAGCAACTGCATAGCAACACACAAACACTCAGAACACCATAGCAGCTGCATAGCAACACACAAACACTCAGAACACCATAGCAACTGCATAGCAACACACAAACACTCAGAACACCCTAGCAGCTGCATAGCAACACACAAACACTCAGAAAACCCTAGCAACTGCATAGCAACACACAAACACTCAGAACACCCTAGCAACTGCATAGCAACACACAAACACTCAGAACACCCTAGCAACTGCATAGCAACACACAAACACTCAGAACACCATAGCAACTGCATAGCAACACACAAACACTCAGAACACCCTAGCAACTGCATAGCAACACACAAACACTCAGAACACCCTAGCAACTGCATAGCAACACACAAACACTCAGAACACCCTAGCAACTGCATAGCAACACACAAACACTCAGAACTGCATAGCAACACACAAACACTCAGAACACCCTAGCAACTGCATAGCAACACACAAACACTCAGAACACCCTAGCAACTGCATAGCAACACACAAACACTCAGAACACCATAGCACAATGATTTTGTTAACATGGCAACAATTTTGAAGCAGTTCATTATTTAAATGATGATTAAATAAATATTTAATTCAACAACATGGCATACAAAACACTTATACTCATATAACACTTGGAATATATGGCAACTCATATGGAAACTGTAAACAGCACACATTTGCGCTGTCTTTAAGTGTCTGAAATAGACGTTGCTCAATCAGGAAATAAAATACACACATCATAACGCCGACTACTATATTTCCGAGATGATGCATGGCAAATTTTGAATTGTAATACAATTTAGTGCAATATAGAGCCTTGTATTAATTGCAGCTAAACACAGATATACGTTAATAATGAATATGTCCTCCATAATTGCATACATAAAGAAATATGTTTATGTTAGTTCAGTTGCGTTACCTGTGTCGGCAGTGTGCAGTAGACACACCCACATTAACCATTTCATTATATGACTAATCCTCTCCGAAAGGACCATAAACATTAGAGATAACATCTGAAGTTACTATTAATTTACATACATATATCGTAAAGCTGATCCTGTGAGACTGAGATGCTCAATGTTTTGGCTGTACGTCAGTGATGCCCTCTGCTGGTGGGGAATAGTAAGATGGCCACTCGAGCACTTCCGGTGGCTTCACCGCCTGATGGCAGTTTAGAACGCGATGAGCTATCCAGTCATTTATATAGATCAGTGATAGCAACACACAAAGACTCAGAACACAATAGCAGCTGCATAGCAACACACAAACACTCAGAACACCATAGCAGCTGCATAGCAACACACAAACACTCAGAACACCATAGCAGCTGCATAGCAACACACAAACACTCAGAACACCATAGCAACTGCATAGCAACACACAAACACTCAGAACACCATAGCAGCTGCATAGCAACACACAAACACTCAGAACACCATAGCAACTGCATAGCAACACACAAACACTCAGAACACCATAGCAGCTGCATAGCAACACACAAACACTCAGAACACCATAGCAACTGCATAGCAACACACAAACACTCAGAACACCCTAGCAGCTGCATAGCAACACACAAACACTCAGAAAACCCTAGCAACTGCATAGCAACACACAAACACTCAGAACACCCTAGCAACTGCATAGCAACACACAAACACTCAGAACACCCTAGCAACTGCATAGCAACACACAAACACTCAGAACACCATAGCAACTGCATAGCAACACACAAACACTCAGAACACCCTAGCAACTGCATAGCAACACACAAACACTCAGAACACCCTAGCAACTGCATAGCAACACACAAACACTCAGAACACCCTAGCAACTGCATAGCAACACACAAACACTCAGAATTGCATAGCAACACACAAACACTCAGAACACCCTAGCAACTGCATAGCAACACACAAACACTCAGAACACCCTAGCAACTGCATAGCAACACACAAACACTCAGAACACCATAGCACAATGATTTTGTTAACATGGCAACAATTTTGAAGCAGTTCATTATTTAAATGATGATTAAATAAATATTTAATTCAACAACATGGCATACAAAACACTTATACTCATATAACACTTGGAATATATGGCAACTCATATGGAAACTGTAAACAGCACACATTTGCGCCGTCTTTAAGTGTCTGAAATAGACGTTGCTCAATCAGGAAATAAAATACACACATCATAACGCCGACTACTATATTTCCGAGATGATGCATGGCAAATTTTGAATTGTAATACAATTTAGTGCAATATAGAGCCTTGTATTAATTGCAGCTAAACACAGATATACGTTAATAATGAATATGTCCTCCATAATTGCATACATAAAGAAATATGTTTGTGTTAGTTCAGTTGCGTTACCTGTGTCGGCAGTGTGCAGTAGACACACCCACATTAACCATTTCATTATATGACTAATCCTCTCCGAAAGGACCATAAACATTAGAGATAACATCTGAAGTTACTATTAATTTACATACATATATCGTAAAGCTGATCCTGTGAGACTGAGATGCTCAATGTTTTGGCTGTACGTCAGTGATGCCCTCTGCTGGTGGGGAATAGTAAGATGGCCACTCGAGCACTTCCGGTGGCTTCACCGCCTGATGGCAGTTTAGAACGCGATGAGCTATCCAGTCATTTATATAGATCAGTGATAGCAACACACAAAGACTCAGAACACAATAGCAGCTGCATAGCAACACACAAACACTCAGAACACCATAGCAACTGCATAGCAACACACAAACACTCAGAACACCATAGCAGCTGCATAGCAACACACAAACACTCAGAACACCATAGCAACTGCATAGCAACACACAAACACTCAGAACACCATAGCAGCTGCATAGCAACACACAAACACTCAGAACACCATAGCAGCTGCATAGCAACACACAAACACTCAGAACACCATAGCAACTGCATAGCAACACACAAACACTCAGAACACCATAGCAGCTGCATAGCAACACACAAACACTCAGAACACCATAGCAACTGCATAGCAACACACAAACACTCAGAACACCATAGCAGCTGCATAGCAACACACAAACACTCAGAACACCATAGCAACTGCATAGCAACACACAAACACTCAGAACACCCTAGCAGCTGCATAGCAACACACAAACACTCAGAAAACCCTAGCAACTGCATAGCAACACACAAACACTCAGAACACCCTAGCAACTGCATAGCAACACACAAACACTCAGAACACCCTAGCAACTGCATAGCAACACACAAACACTCAGAACACCATAGCAACTGCATAGCAACACACAAACACTCAGAACACCCTAGCAACTGCATAGCAACACACAAACACTCAGTACACCCTAGCAACTGCATAGCAACACACAAACACTCAGAACACCCTAGCAACTGCATAGCAACACACAAACACTCAGAACACCCTAGCAACTGCATAGCAACACACAAACACTCAGAACTGCATAGCAACACACAAACACTCAGAACACCCTAGCAACTGCATAGCAACACACAAACACTCAGAACACCCTAGCAACTGCATAGCAACACACAAACACTCAGAACACCATAGCACAATGATTTTGTTAACATGGCAACAATTTTGAAGCAGTTCATTATTTAAATGATGATTAAATAAATATTTAATTCAACAACATGGCATACAAAACACTTATACTCATATAACACTTGGAATATATGGCAACTCATATGGAAACTGTAAACAGCACACATTTGCGCTGTCTTTAAGTGTCTGAAATAGACGTTGCTCAATCAGGAAATAAAATACACACATCATAACGCCGACTACTATATTTCCGAGATGATGCATGGCAAATTTTGAATTGTAATACAATTTAGTGCAATATAGAGCCTTGTATTAATTGCAGCTAAACACAGATATACGTTAATAATGAATATGTCCTCCATAATTGCATACATAAAGAAATATGTTTGTGTTAGTTCAGTTGCGTTACCTGTGTCGGCAGTGTGCAGTAGACACACCCACATTAACCATTTCATTATATGACTAATCCTCTCCGAAAGGACCATAAACATTAGAGATAACATCTGAAGTTACTATTCATTTACATACATATATCGTAAAGCTGATCCTGTGAGACTGAGATGCTCAATGTTTTGGCTGTACGTCAGTGATGCCCTCTGCTGGTGGGGAATAGTAAGATGGCCACTCGAGCACTTCCGGTGGCTTCACCGCCTGATGGCAGTTTAGAACGCGATGAGCTATCCAGTCATTTATATAGATCAGTGATAGCAACACACAAAGACTCAGAACACAATAGCAGCTGCATAGCAACACACAAACACTCAGAACACCATAGCAACTGCATAGCAACACACAAACACTCAGAACACCATAGCAGCTGCATAGCAACACACAAACACTCAGAACACCATAGCAACTGCATAGCAACACACAAACACTCAGAACACCATAGCAGCTGCATAGCAACACACAAACACTCAGAACACCATAGCAGCTGCATAGCAACACACAAACACTCAGAACACCATAGCAACTGCATAGCAACACACAAACACTCAGAACACCATAGCAGCTGCATAGCAACACACAAACACTCAGAACACCATAGCAACTGCATAGCAACACACAAACACTCAGAACACCATAGCAGCTGCATAGCAACACACAAACACTCAGAACACCATAGCAACTGCATAGCAACACACAAACACTCAGAACACCCTAGCAGCTGCATAGCAACACACAAACACTCAGAAAACCCTAGCAACTGCATAGCAACACACAAACACTCAGAACACCCTAGCAACTGCATAGCAACACACAAACACTCAGAACACCCTAGCAACTGCATAGCAACACACAAACACTCAGAACACCATAGCAACTGCATAGCAACACACAAACACTCAGAACACCCTAGCAACTGCATAGCAACACACAAACACTCAGTACACCCTAGCAACTGCATAGCAACACACAAACACTCAGAACACCCTAGCAACTGCATAGCAACACACAAACACTCAGAACACCCTAGCAACTGCATAGCAACACACAAACACTCAGAACTGCATAGCAACACACAAACACTCAGAACACCCTAGCAACTGCATAGCAACACACAAACACTCAGAACACCCTAGCAACTGCATAGCAACACACAAACACTCAGAACACCATAGCACAATGATTTTGTTAACATGGCAACAATTTTGAAGCAGTTCATTATTTAAATGATGATTAAATAAATATTTAATTCAACAACATGGCATACAAAACACTTATACTCATATAACACTTGGAATATATGGCAACTCATATGGAAACTGTAAACAGCACACATTTGCGCTGTCTTTAAGTGTCTGAAATAGACGTTGCTCAATCAGGAAATAAAATACACACATCATAACGCCGACTACTATATTTCCGAGATGATGCATGGCAAATTTTGAATTGTAATACAATTTAGTGCAATATAGAGCCTTGTATTAATTGCAGCTAAACACAGATATACGTTAATAATGAATATGTCCTCCATAATTGCATACATAAAGAAATATGTTTGTGTTAGTTCAGTTGCGTTACCTGTGTCGGCAGTGTGCAGTAGACACACCCACATTAACCATTTCATTATATGACTAATCCTCTCCGAAAGGACCATAAACATTAGAGATAACATCTGAAGTTACTATTCATTTACATACATATATCGTAAAGCTGATCCTGTGAGACTGAGATGCTCAATGTTTTGGCTGTACGTCAGTGATGCCCTCTGCTGGTGGGGAATAGTAAGATGGCCACTCGAGCACTTCCGGTGGCTTCACCGCCTGATGGCAGTTTAGAACGCGATGAGCTATCCAGTCATTTATATAGATCAGTGATAGCAACACACAAAGACTCAGAACACAATAGCAGCTGCATAGCAACACACAAACACTCAGAACACCATAGCAACTGCATAGCAACACACAAACACTCAGAACACCCAAGCAGCTGCATAGCAACACACAAACACTCAGAACACCATAGCAACTGCATAGCAACACACAAACACTCAGAACACCATAGCAGCTGCATAGCAACACACAAACACTCAGAACACCATAGCAACTGCATAGCAACACACAAACACTCAGAACACCATAGCAGCTGCATAGCAACACACAAACACTCAGAACACCATAGCAACTGCATAGCAACACACAAACACTCAGAACACCATAGCAGCTGCATAGCAACACACAAACACTCAGAACACCATAGCAGCTGCATAGCAACACACAAACACTCAGAACACCCTAGCAACTGCATAGCAACACACAAACACTCAGAACACCCTAGCAACTGCATAGCAACACACAAACACTCAGAACTGCATAGCAACACACAAACACTCAGAACACCCTAGCAACTGCATAGCAACACACAAACACTCAGAACACCCTAGCAACTGCATAGCAACACACAAACACTCAGAACACCATAGCACAATGATTTTGTTAACATGGCAACAATTTTGAAGCAGTTCATTATTTAAATGATGATTAAATAAATATTTAATTCAACAACATGGCATACAAAACACTTATACTCATATAACACTTGGAATATATGGAAACTGTAAACAGCACACATTTGCGCTGTTTTTAAGTGTCTGAAATAGACGTTGCTCTATCAGGAAATAAAATACTCACATCATAACGCCGACTACTATATTTCCGAGATGATGCATGGCAAACTTTGAATTGTAATACAATTTAGTGCAATATAGAGCCTTGTATTAATTGCAGCTAAACACAGATATACGTTAATAATGAATATGTCCTCCATAATTGCATACATAAAGAAATATGTTTGTGTTAGTTCAGTTGCGTTACCTGTGTCGGCAGTGTGCAGTAGACACACCCACATTTACCATTTCATTATATGACTAATCCTCTCCGAAAGGACCATAAACATTAGAGATAACATCTGAAGTTACTATTCATTTACATACATATATCGTAAAGCTGATCCTGTGAGACTGAGATGCTCAATGTTTTGGCTGTACGTCAGTGATGCCCTCTGCTGGTGGGGAATAGTAAGATGGCCACTCGAGCACTTCCGGTGGCTTCACCGCCTGATGGCAGTTTAGAACGCGATGAGCTATCCAGTCATTTATATAGATCAGTGATAGCAACACACAAAGACTCAGAACACAATAGCAGCTGCATAGCAACACACAAACACTCAGAACACCATAGCAACTGCATAGCAACACACAAACACTCAGAACACCCAAGCAGCTGCATAGCAACACACAAACACTCAGAACACCATAGCAACTGCATAGCAACACACAAACACTCAGAACACCATAGCAGCTGCATAGCAACACACAAACACTCAGAACACCATAGCAACTGCATAGCAACACACAAACACTCAGAACACCATAGCAGCTGCATAGCAACACACAAACACTCAGAACACCATAGCAACTGCATAGCAACACACAAACACTCAGAACACCATAGCAGCTGCATAGCAACACACAAACACTCAGAACACCATAGCAGCTGCATAGCAACACACAAACACTCAGAACACCCTAGCAACTGCATAGCAACACACAAACACTCAGAACACCCTAGCAACTGCATAGCAACACACAAACACTCAGAACTGCATAGCAACACACAAACACTCAGAACACCCTAGCAACTGCATAGCAACACACAAACACTCAGAACACCCTAGCAACTGCATAGCAACACACAAACACTCAGAACACCATAGCACAATGATTTTGTTAACATGGCAACAATTTTGAAGCAGTTCATTATTTAAATGATGATTAAATAAATATTTAATTCAACAACATGGCATACAAAACACTTATACTCATATAACACTTGGAATATATGGAAACTGTAAACAGCACACATTTGCGCTGTTTTTAAGTGTCTGAAATAGACGTTGCTCAATCAGGAAATAAAATACACACATCATAACGCCGACTACTATATTTCCGAGATGATGCATGGCAAACTTTGAATTGTAATACAATTTAGTGCAATATAGAGCCTTGTATTAATTGCAGCTAAACACAGATATACGTTAATAATGAATATGTCCTCCATAATTGCATACATAAAGAAATATGTTTGTGTTAGTTCAGTTGCGTTACCTGTGTCGGCAGTGTGCAGTAGACACACCCACATTTACCATTTCATTATATGACTAATCCTCTCCGAAAGGACCATAAACATTAGAGATAACTTCTGAAGTTACTATTCATTTACATACATATATCGTAAAGCTGATCCTGTGAGACTGAGATGCTCAATGTTTTGGCTGTACGTCAGTGATGCCCTCTGCTGGTGGGGAATAGTAAGATGGCCACTCGAGCACTTCCGGTGGCTTCACCGCCTGATGGCAGTTTAGAACGCGATGAGCTATCCAGTCATTTATATAGATCAGTGATAGCAACACACAAAGACTCAGAACACCATAGCAACACACAAACACTCAGAACACCATAGCAGCTGCATAGCAACACACAAACACTCAGAACACCATAGCAACTGCATAGCAACACACAAACACTCAGAACACCATAGCAGCTGCATAGCAACACACAAACACTCAGAACACCATAGCAGCTGCATAGCAACACACAAACACTCAGAACACCATAGCAACTGCATAGCAACACACAAACACTCAGAACACCATAGCAGCTGCATAGCAACACACAAACACTCAGAACACCATAGCAACTGCATAGCAACACACAAACACTCAGAACACCATAGCAGCTGCATAGCAACACACAAACACTCAGAACACCATAGCAACTGCACAGCAACACACAAACACTCAGAACACCCTAGCAGCTGCATAGCAACACACAAACACTCAGAAAACCCTAGCAACTGCATAGCAACACACAAACACTCAGAACACCCTAGCAACTGCATAGCAACACACAAACACTCAGAACACCCTAGCAACTGCATAGCAACACACAAACACTCAGAACACCATAGCAACTGCATAGCAACACACAAACACTCAGAACACCCTAGCAACTGCATAGCAACACACAAACACTCAGAACACCCTAGCAACTGCATAGCAACACACAAACACTCAGAACACCCTAGCAACTGCATAGCAACACACAAACACTCAGAATTGCATAGCAACACACAAACACTCAGAACACCCTAGCAACTGCATAGCAACACACAAACACTCAGAACACCCTAGCAACTGCATAGCAACACACAAACACTCAGAACACCATAGCACAATGATTTTGTTAACATGGCAACAATTTTGAAGCAGTTCATTATTTAAATGATGATTAAATAAATATTTAATTCAACAACATGGCATACAAAACACTTATACTCATATAACACTTGGAATATATGGCAACTCATATGGAAACTGTAAACAGCACACATTTGCGCCGTCTTTAAGTGTCTGAAATAGACGTTGCTCAATCAGGAAATAAAATACACACATCATAACGCCGACTACTATATTTCCGAGATGATGCATGGCAAATTTTGAATTGTAATACAATTTAGTGCAATATAGAGCCTTGTATTAATTGCAGCTAAACACAGATATACGTTAATAATGAATATGTCCTCCATAATTGCATACATAAAGAAATATGTTTGTGTTAGTTCAGTTGCGTTACCTGTGTCGGCAGTGTGCAGTAGACACACCCACATTAACCATTTCATTATATGACTAATCCTCTCCGAAAGGACCATAAACATTAGAGATAACATCTGAAGTTACTATTAATTTACATACATATATCGTAAAGCTGATCCTGTGAGACTGAGATGCTCAATGTTTTGGCTGTACGTCAGTGATGCCCTCTGCTGGTGGGGAATAGTAAGATGGCCACTCGAGCACTTCCGGTGGCTTCACCGCCTGATGGCAGTTTAGAACGCGATGAGCTATCCAGTCATTTATATAGATCAGTGATAGCAACACACAAAGACTCAGAACACAATAGCAGCTGCATAGCAACACACAAACACTCAGAACACCATAGCAACTGCATAGCAACACACAAACACTCAGAACACCATAGCAGCTGCATAGCAACACACAAACACTCAGAACACCATAGCAACTGCATAGCAACACACAAACACTCAGAACACCATAGCAGCTGCATAGCAACACACAAACACTCAGAACACCATAGCAGCTGCATAGCAACACACAAACACTCAGAACACCATAGCAACTGCATAGCAACACACAAACACTCAGAACACCATAGCAGCTGCATAGCAACACACAAACACTCAGAACACCATAGCAACTGCATAGCAACACACAAACACTCAGAACACCATAGCAGCTGCATAGCAACACACAAACACTCAGAACACCATAGCAACTGCATAGCAACACACAAACACTCAGAACACCCTAGCAGCTGCATAGCAACACACAAACACTCAGAAAACCCTAGCAACTGCATAGCAACACACAAACACTCAGAACACCCTAGCAACTGCATAGCAACACACAAACACTCAGAACACCCTAGCAACTGCATAGCAACACACAAACACTCAGAACACCATAGCAACTGCATAGCAACACACAAACACTCAGAACACCCTAGCAACTGCATAGCAACACACAAACACTCAGAACACCCTAGCAACTGCATAGCAACACACAAACACTCAGAACACCCTAGCAACTGCATAGCAACACACAAACACTCAGAACACCCTAGCAACTGCATAGCAACACACAAACACTCAGAACTGCATAGCAACACACAAACACTCAGAACACCCTAGCAACTGCATAGCAACACACAAACACTCAGAACACCCTAGCAACTGCATAGCAACACACAAACACTCAGAACACCATAGCACAATGATTTTGTTAACATGGCAACAATTTTGAAGCAGTTCATTATTTAAATGATGATTAAATAAATATTTAATTCAACAACATGGCATACAAAACACTTATACTCATATAACACTTGGAATATATGGCAACTCATATGGAAACTGTAAACAGCACACATTTGCGCTGTCTTTAAGTGTCTGAAATAGACGTTGCTCAATCAGGAAATAAAATACACACATCATAACGCCGACTACTATATTTCCGAGATGATGCATGGCAAATTTTGAATTGTAATACAATTTAGTGCAATATAGAGCCTTGTATTAATTGCAGCTAAACACAGATATACGTTAATAATGAATATGTCCTCCATAATTGCATACATAAAGAAATATGTTTGTGTTAGTTCAGTTGCGTTACCTGTGTCGGCAGTGTGCAGTAGACACACCCACATTAACCATTTCATTATATGACTAATCCTCTCCGAAAGGACCATAAACATTAGAGATAACATCTGAAGTTACTATTCATTTACATACATATATCGTAAAGCTGATCCTGTGAGACTGAGATGCTCAATGTTTTGGCTGTACGTCAGTGATGCCCTCTGCTGGTGGGGAATAGTAAGATGGCCACTCGAGCACTTCCGGTGGCTTCACCGCCTGATGGCAGTTTAGAACGCGATGAGCTATCCAGTCATTTATATAGATCAGTGATAGCAACACACAAAGACTCAGAACACAATAGCAGCTGCATAGCAACACACAAACACTCAGAACACCATAGCAACTGCATAGCAACACACAAACACTCAGAACACCCAAGCAGCTGCATAGCAACACACAAACACTCAGAACACCATAGCAACTGCATAGCAACACACAAACACTCAGAACACCATAGCAACTGCATAGCAACACACAAACACTCAGAACACCATAGCAGCTGCATAGCAACACACAAACACTCAGAACACCATAGCAGCTGCATAGCAACACACAAACACTCAGAACACCCTAGCAACTGCATAGCAACACACAAACACTCAGAACACCCTAGCAACTGCATAGCAACACACAAACACTCAGAACTGCATAGCAACACACAAACACTCAGAACACCCTAGCAACTGCATAGCAACACACAAACACTCAGAACACCCTAGCAACTGCATAGCAACACACAAACACTCAGAACACCATAGCACAATGATTTTGTTAACATGGCAACAATTTTGAAGCAGTTCATTATTTAAATGATGATTAAATAAATATTTAATTCAACAACATGGCATACAAAACACTTATACTCATATAACACTTGGAATATATGGAAACTGTAAACAGCACACATTTGCGCTGTTTTTAAGTGTCTGAAATAGACGTTGCTCAATCAGGAAATAAAATACACACATCATAACGCCGACTACTATATTTCCGAGATGATGCATGGCAAACTTTGAATTGTAATACAATTTAGTGCAATATAGAGCCTTGTATTAATTGCAGCTAAACACAGATATACGTTAATAATGAATATGTCCTCCATAATTGCATACATAAAGAAATATGTTTGTGTTAGTTCAGTTGCGTTACCTGTGTCGGCAGTGTGCAGTAGACACACCCACATTTACCATTTCATTATATGACTAATCCTCTCCGAAAGGACCATAAACATTAGAGATAACATCTGAAGTTACTATTCATTTACATACATATATCGTAAAGCTGATCCTGTGAGACTGAGATGCTCAATGTTTTGGCTGTACGTCAGTGATGCCCTCTGCTGGTGGGGAATAGTAAGATGGCCACTCGAGCACTTCCGGTGGCTTCACCGCCTGATGGCAGTTTAGAACGCGATGAGCTATCCAGTCATTTATATAGATCAGTGATAGCAACACACAAAGACTCAGAACACCATAGCAACACACAAACACTCAGAACACCATAGCAGCTGCATAGCAACACACAAACACTCAGAACACCATAGCAACTGCATAGCAACACACAAACACTCAGAACACCATAGCAGCTGCATAGCAACACACAAACACTCAGAACACCATAGCAGCTGCATAGCAACACACAAACACTCAGAACACCATAGCAACTGCATAGCAACACACAAACACTCAGAACACCATAGCAGCTGCATAGCAACACACAAACACTCAGAACACCATAGCAACTGCATAGCAACACACAAACACTCAGAACACCATAGCAGCTGCATAGCAACACACAAACACTCAGAACACCATAGCAACTGCATAGCAACACACAAACACTCAGAACACCCTAGCAGCTGCATAGCAACACACAAACACTCAGAAAACCCTAGCAACTGCATAGCAACACACAAACACTCAGAACACCCTAGCAACTGCATAGCAACACACAAACACTCAGAACACCCTAGCAACTGCATAGCAACACACAAACACTCAGAACACCATAGCAACTGCATAGCAACACACAAACACTCAGAACACCCTAGCAACTGCATAGCAACACACAAACACTCAGAACACCCTAGCAACTGCATAGCAACACACAAACACTCAGAACACCCTAGCAACTGCATAGCAACACACAAACACTCAGAACACCCTAGCAACTGCATAGCAACACACAAACACTCAGAACACCATAGCACAATGATTTTGTTAACATGGCAACAATTTTGAAGCAGTTCATTATTTAAATGATGATTAAATAAATATTTAATTCAACAACATGGCATACAAAACACTTATACTCATATAACACTTGGAATATATGGCAACTCATATGGAAACTGTAAACAGCACACATTTGCGCTGTCTTTAAGTGTCTGAAATAGACGTTGCTCAATCAGGAAATAAAATACACACATCATAACGCCGACTACTATATTTCCGAGATGATGCATGGCAAATTTTGAATTGTAATACAATTTAGTGCAATATAGAGCCTTGTATTAATTGCAGCTAAACACAGATATACGTTAATAATGAATATGTCCTCCATAATTGCATACATAAAGAAATATGTTTGTGTTAGTTCAGTTGCGTTACCTGTGTCGGCAGTGTGCAGTAGACACACCCACATTAACCATTTCATTATATGACTAATCCTCTCCGAAAGGACCATAAACATTAGAGATAACATCTGAAGTTACTATTAATTTACATACATATATCGTAAAGCTGATCCTGTGAGACTGAGATGCTCAATGTTTTGGCTGTACGTCAGTGATGCCCTCTGCTGGTGGGGAATAGTAAGATGGCCACTCGAGCACTTCCGGTGGCTTCACCGCCTGATGGCAGTTTAGAACGCGATGAGCTATCCAGTCATTTATATAGATCAGTGATAGCAACACACAAAGACTCAGAACACAATAGCAGCTGCATAGCAACACACAAACACTCAGAACACCATAGCAACTGCATAGCAACACACAAACACTCAGAACACCCAAGCAGCTGCATAGCAACACACAAACACTCAGAACACCATAGCAACTGCATAGCAACACACAAACACTCAGAACACCATAGCAGCTGCATAGCAACACACAAACACTCAGAACACCATAGCAACTGCATAGCAACACACAAACACTCAGAACACCATAGCAGCTGCATAGCAACACACAAACACTCAGAACACCATAGCAACTGCATAGCAACACACAAACACTCAGAACACCATAGCAGCTGCATAGCAACACACAAACACTCAGAACACCATAGCAGCTGCATAGCAACACACAAACACTCAGAACACCCTAGCAACTGCATAGCAACACACAAACACTCAGAACACCCTAGCAACTGCATAGCAACACACAAACACTCAGAACTGCATAGCAACACACAAACACTCAGAACACCCTAGCAACTGCATAGCAACACACAAACACTCAGAACACCCTAGCAACTGCATAGCAACACACAAACACTCAGAACACCATAGCACAATGATTTTGTTAACATGGCAACAATTTTGAAGCAGTTCATTATTTAAATGATGATTAAATAAATATTTAATTCAACAACATGGCATACAAAACACTTATACTCATATAACACTTGGAATATATGGCAACTCATATGGAAACTGTAAACAGCACACATTTGCGCTGTCTTTAAGTGTCTGAAATAGACGTTGCTCAATCAGGAAATAAAATACACACATCATAACGCCGACTACTATATTTCCGAGATGATGCATGGCAAATTTTGAATTGTAATACAATTTAGTGCAATATAGAGCCTTGTATTAATTGCAGCTAAACACAGATATACGTTAATAATGAATATGTCCTCCATAATTGCATACATAAAGAAATATGTTTATGTTAGTTCAGTTGCGTTACCTGTGTCGGCAGTGTGCAGTAGACACACCCACATTAACCATTTCATTATATGACTAATCCTCTCCGAAAGGACCATAAACATTAGAGATAACATCTGAAGTTACTATTAATTTACATACATATATCGTAAAGCTGATCCTGTGAGACTGAGATGCTCAATGTTTTGGCTGTACGTCAGTGATGCCCTCTGCTGGTGGGGAATAGTAAGATGGCCACTCGAGCACTTCCGGTGGCTTCACCGCCTGATGGCAGTTTAGAACGCGATGAGCCATCCAGTCATTTATATAGATCAGTGATAGCAACACACAAAGACTCAGAACACAATAGCAGCTGCATAGCAACACACAAACACTCAGAACACCATAGCAACTGCATAGCAACACACAAACACTCAGAACACCCAAGCAGCTGCATAGCAACACACAAACACTCAGAACACCATAGCAACTGCATAGCAACACACAAACACTCAGAACACCATAGCAGCTGCATAGCAACACACAAACACTCAGAACACCATAGCAACTGCATAGCAACACACAAACACTCAGAACACCATAGCAGCTGCATAGCAACACACAAACACTCAGAACACCATAGCAACTGCATAGCAACACACAAACACTCAGAACACCATAGCAGCTGCATAGCAACACACAAACACTCAGAACACCCTAGCAACTGCATAGCAACACACAAACACTCTGAACACCCTAGCAACTGCATAGCAACACACAAACACTCAGAACTGCATAGCAACACACAAACACTCAGAACACCCTAGCAACTGCATAGCAACACACAAACACTCAGAACACCCTAGCAACTGCATAGCAACACACAAACACTCAGAACACCATAGCACAATGATTTTGTTAACATGGCAACAATTTTGAAGCAGTTCATTATTTAAATGATGATTAAATAAATATTTAATTCAACAACATGGCATACAAAACACTTATACTCATATAACACTTGGAATATATGGCAACTCGTATGGAAACTGTAAACAGCACACATTTGCGCTGTTTTTAAGTGTCTGAAATAGACGTTGCTCAATCAGGAAATAAAATACACACATCATAACGCCGACTACTATATTTCCGAGATGATGCATGGCAAACTTTGAATTGTAATACAATTTAGTGCAATATAGAGCCTTGTATTAATTGCAGCTAAACACAGATATACGTTAATAATGAATATGTCCTCCATAATTGCATACATAAAGAAATATGTTTGTGTTAGTTCAGTTGCGTTACCTGTGTCGGCAGTGTGCAGTAGACACACCCACATTAACCATTTCATTATATGACTAATCCTCTCCGAAAGGACCATAAACATTAGAGATAACATCTGAAGTTACTATTAATTTACATACATATATCGTAAAGCTGATCCTGTGAGACTGAGATGCTCAATGTTTTGGCTGTACGTCAGTGATGCCCTCTGCTGGTGGGGAATAGTAAGATGGCCACTCGAGCACTTCCGGTGGCTTCACCGCCTGATGGCAGTTTAGAACGCGATGAGCTATCCAGTCATTTATATAGATCAGTGATTGCAACACACAAACACTCAGAACACAATAGCAGCTGCATAGCAACACACAAACACTCAGAACACCATAGCAACTGCATAGCAACACACAAACACTCAGAACACCCTAGCAGCTGCATAGCAACACACAAACACTCAGAACACCATAGCAACTGCATAGCAACACACAAACACTCAGAACACCATAGCAGCTGCATAGCAACACACAAACACTCAGAACACCATAGCAGCTGCATAGCAACACACAAACACTCAGAACACCATAGCAACTGCATAGCAACACACAAACACTCAGAACACCATAGCAGCTGCATAGCAACACACAAACACTCAGAACACCATAGCAACTGCATAGCAACACACAAACACTCAGAACACCATAGCAGCTGCATAGCAACACACAAACACTCAGAACACCATAGCAACTGCATAGCAACACACAAACACTCAGAACACCCTAGCAGCTGCATAGCAACACACAAACACTCAGAAAACCCTAGCAACTGCATAGCAACACACAAACACTCAGAACACCCTAGCAACTGCATAGCAACACACAAACACTCAGAACACCCTAGCAACTGCATAGCAACACACAAACACTCAGAACACCATAGCAACTGCATAGCAACACACAAACACTCAGAACACCCTAGCAACTGCATAGCAACACACAAACACTCAGAACACCCTAGCAACTGCATAGCAACACACAAACACTCAGAACACCCTAGCAACTGCATAGCAACACACAAACACTCAGAACTGCATAGCAACACACAAACACTCAGAACACCCTAGCAACTGCATAGCAACACACAAACACTCAGAACACCCTAGCAACTGCATAGCAACACACAAACACTCAGAACACCATAGCACAATGATTTTGTTAACATGGCAACAATTTTGAAGCAGTTCATTATTTAAATGATGATTAAATAAATATTTAATTCAACAACATGGCATACAAAACACTTATACTCATATAACACTTGGAATATATGGCAACTCGTATGGAAACTGTAAACAGCACACATTTGCGCTGTTTTTAAGTGTCTGAAATAGACGTTGCTCAATCAGGAAATAAAATACACACATCATAACGCCGACTACTATATTTCCGAGATGATGCATGGCAAATTTTGAATTGTAATACAATTTAGTGCAATATAGAGCCTTGTATTAATTGCAGCTAAACACAGATATACGTTAATAATGAATATGTCCTCCATAATTGCATACATAAAGAAATATGTTTATGTTAGTTCAGTTGCGTTACCTGTGTCGGCAGTGTGCAGTAGACACACCCACATTAACCATTTCATTATATGACTAATCCTCTCCGAAAGGACCATAAACATTAGAGATAACATCTGAAGTTACTATTCATTTACATACATATATCGTAAAGCTGATCCTGTGAGACTGAGATGCTCAATGTTTTGGCTGTACGTCAGTGATGCCCTCTGCTGGTGGGGAATAGTAAGATGGCCACTCGAGCACTTCCGGTGGCTTCACCGCCTGATGGCAGTTTAGAACGCGAGGAGCTATCCAGTCATTTATATAGATCAGTGATAGCAACACACAAAGACTCAGAACACAATAGCAGCTGCATAGCAACACACAAACACTCAGAACACCATAGCAACTGCATAGCAACACACAAACACTCAGAACACCCAAGCAGCTGCATAGCAACACACAAACACTCAGAACACCATAGCAACTGCATAGCAACACACAAACACTCAGAACACCATAGCAGCTGCATAGCAACACACAAACACTCAGAACACCATAGCAACTGCATAGCAACACACAAATACTCAGAACACCATAGCAGCTGCATAGCAACACACAAACACTCAGAACACCATAGCAACTGCATAGCAACACACAAACACTCAGAACACCATAGCAGCTGCATAGCAACACACAAACACTCAGAACACCATAGCAGCTGCATAGCAACACACAAACACTCAGAACACCCTAGCAACTGCATAGCAACACACAAACACTCAGAACACCCTAGCAACTGCATAGCAACACACAAACACTCAGAACTGCATAGCAACACACAAACACTCAGAACACCCTAGCAACTGCATAGCAACACACAAACACTCAGAACACCCTAGCAACTGCATAGCAACACACAAACACTCAGAACACCATAGCACAATGATTTTGTTAACATGGCAACAATTTTGAAGCAGTTCATTATTTAAATGATGATTAAATAAATATTTAATTCAACAACATGGCATACAAAACACTTATACTCATATAACACTTGGAATATATGGCAACTCGTATGGAAACTGTAAACAGCACACATTTGCGCTGTTTTTAAGTGTCTGAAATAGACGTTGCTCAATCAGGAAATAAAATACACACATCATAACGCCGACTACTATATTTCCGAGATGATGCATGGCAAACTTTGAATTGTAATACAATTTAGTGCAATATAGAGCCTTGTATTAATTGCAGCTAAACACAGATATACGTTAATAATGAATATGTCCTCCATAATTGCATACATAAAGAAATATGTTTGTGTTAGTTCAGTTGCGTTACCTGTGTCGGCAGTGTGCAGTAGACACACCCACATTTACCATTTCATTATATGACTAATCCTCTCCGAAAGGACCATAAACATTAGAGATAACATCTGAAGTTACTATTCATTTACATACATATATCGTAAAGCTGATCCTGTGAGACTGAGATGCTCAATGTTTTGGCTGTACGTCAGTGATGCCCTCTGCTGGTGGGGAATAGTAAGATGGCCACTCGAGCACTTCCGGTGGCTTCACCGCCTGATGGCAGTTTAGAACGCGATGAGCTATCCAGTCATTTATATAGATCAGTGATAGCAACACACAAACACTCAGAACACAATAGCAGCTGCATAGCAACACACAAACACTCAGAACACCATAGCAACTGCATAGCAACACACAAACACTCAGAACACCCTAGCAGCTGCATAGCAACACACAAACACTCAGAACACCATAGCAACTGCATAGCAACACACAAACACTCAGAACACCATAGCAGCTGCATAGCAACACACAAACACTCAGAACACCATAGCAGCTGCATAGCAACACACAAACACTCAGAACACCATAGCAACTGCATAGCAACACACAAACACTCAGAACACCATAGCAGCTGCATAGCAACACACAAACACTCAGAACACCATAGCAACTGCATAGCAACACACAAACACTCAGAACACCATAGCAGCTGCATAGCAACACACAAACACTCAGAACACCATAGCAACTGCATAGCAACACACAAACACTCAGAAAACCCTAGCAACTGCATAGCAACACACAAACACTCAGAACACCCTAGCAACTGCATAGCAACACACAAACACTCAGAACACCCTAGCAACTGCATAGCAACACACAAACACTCAGAACACCATAGCAACTGCATAGCAACACACAAACACTCAGAACACCCTAGCAACTGCATAGCAACACACAAACACTCAGAACACCCTAGCAACTGCATAGCAACACACAAACACTCAGAACACCCTAGCAACTGCATAGCAACACACAAACACTCAGAACTGCATAGCAACACACAAACACTCAGAACACCCTAGCAACTGCATAGCAACACACAAACACTCAGAACACCCTAGCAACTGCATAGCAACACACAAACACTCAGAACACCATAGCACAATGATTTTGTTAACATGGCAACAATTTTGAAGCAGTTCATTATTTAAATGATGATTAAATAAATATTTAATTCAACAACATGGCATACAAAACACTTATACTCATATAACACTTGGAATATATGGCAACTCATATGGAAACTGTAAACAGCACACATTTGCGCCGTCTTTAAGTGTCTGAAATAGACGTTGCTCAATCAGGAAATAAAATACACACATCATAACGCCGACTACTATATTTCCGAGATGATGCATGGCAAATTTTGAATTGTAATACAATTTAGTGCAATATAGAGCCTTGTATTAATTGCAGCTAAACACAGATATACGTTAATAATGAATATGTCCTCCATAATTGCATACATAAAGAAATATGTTTATGTTAGTTCAGTTGCGTTACCTGTGTCGGCAGTGTGCAGTAGACACACCCACATTAACCATTTCATTATATGACTAATCCTCTCCGAAAGGACCATAAACATTAGAGATAACATCTGAAGTTACTATTCATTTACATACATATATCGTAAAGCTGATCCTGTGAGACTGAGATGCTCAATGTTTTGGCTGTACGTCAGTGATGCCCTCTGCTGGTGGGGAATAGTAAGATGGCCACTCGAGCACTTCCGGTGGCTTCACCGCCTGATGGCAGTTTAGAACGCGAGGAGCTATCCAGTCATTTATATAGATCAGTGATAGCAACACACAAAGACTCAGAACACAATAGCAGCTGCATAGCAACACACAAACACTCAGAACACCATAGCAACTGCATAGCAACACACAAACACTCAGAACACCCAAGCAGCTGCATAGCAACACACAAACACTCAGAACACCATAGCAACTGCATAGCAACACACAAACACTCAGAACACCATAGCAGCTGCATAGCAACACACAAACACTCAGAACACCATAGCAACTGCATAGCAACACACAAATACTCAGAACACCATAGCAGCTGCATAGCAACACACAAACACTCAGAACACCATAGCAACTGCATAGCAACACACAAACACTCAGAACACCATAGCAGCTGCATAGCAACACACAAACACTCAGAACACCATAGCAGCTGCATAGCAACACACAAACACTCAGAACACCCTAGCAACTGCATAGCAACACACAAACACTCAGAACACCCTAGCAACTGCATAGCAACACACAAACACTCAGAACTGCATAGCAACACACAAACACTCAGAACACCCTAGCAACTGCATAGCAACACACAAACACTCAGAACACCCTAGCAACTGCATAGCAACACACAAACACTCAGAACACCATAGCACAATGATTTTGTTAACATGGCAACAATTTTGAAGCAGTTCATTATTTAAATGATGATTAAATAAATATTTAATTCAACAACATGGCATACAAAACACTTATACTCATATAACACTTGGAATATATGGCAACTCGTATGGAAACTGTAAACAGCACACATTTGCGCTGTTTTTAAGTGTCTGAAATAGACGTTGCTCAATCAGGAAATAAAATACACACATCATAACGCCGACTACTATATTTCCGAGATGATGCATGGCAAACTTTGAATTGTAATACAATTTAGTGCAATATAGAGCCTTGTATTAATTGCAGCTAAACACAGATATACGTTAATAATGAATATGTCCTCCATAATTGCATACATAAAGAAATATGTTTGTGTTAGTTCAGTTGCGTTACCTGTGTCGGCAGTGTGCAGTAGACACACCCACATTTACCATTTCATTATATGACTAATCCTCTCCGAAAGGACCATAAACATTAGAGATAACATCTGAAGTTACTATTCATTTACATACATATATCGTAAAGCTGATCCTGTGAGACTGAGATGCTCAATGTTTTGGCTGTACGTCAGTGATGCCCTCTGCTGGTGGGGAATAGTAAGATGGCCACTCGAGCACTTCCGGTGGCTTCACCGCCTGATGGCAGTTTAGAACGCGATGAGCTATCCAGTCATTTATATAGATCAGTGATAGCAACACACAAACACTCAGAACACAATAGCAGCTGCATAGCAACACACAAACACTCAGAACACCATAGCAACTGCATAGCAACACACAAACACTCAGAACACCCTAGCAGCTGCATAGCAACACACAAACACTCAGAACACCATAGCAACTGCATAGCAACACACAAACACTCAGAACACCATAGCAGCTGCATAGCAACACACAAACACTCAGAACACCATAGCAGCTGCATAGCAACACACAAACACTCAGAACACCATAGCAACTGCATAGCAACACACAAACACTCAGAACACCATAGCAGCTGCATAGCAACACACAAACACTCAGAACACCATAGCAACTGCATAGCAACACACAAACACTCAGAACACCATAGCAGCTGCATAGCAACACACAAACACTCAGAACACCATAGCAACTGCATAGCAACACACAAACACTCAGAAAACCCTAGCAACTGCATAGCAACACACAAACACTCAGAACACCCTAGCAACTGCATAGCAACACACAAACACTCAGAACACCCTAGCAACTGCATAGCAACACACAAACACTCAGAACACCATAGCAACTGCATAGCAACACACAAACACTCAGAACACCCTAGCAACTGCATAGCAACACACAAACACTCAGAACACCCTAGCAACTGCATAGCAACACACAAACACTCAGAACACCCTAGCAACTGCATAGCAACACACAAACACTCAGAACTGCATAGCAACACACAAACACTCAGAACACCCTAGCAACTGCATAGCAACACACAAACACTCAGAACACCCTAGCAACTGCATAGCAACACACAAACACTCAGAACACCATAGCACAATGATTTTGTTAACATGGCAACAATTTTGAAGCAGTTCATTATTTAAATGATGATTAAATAAATATTTAATTCAACAACATGGCATACAAAACACTTATACTCATATAACACTTGGAATATATGGCAACTCCTATGGAAACTGTAAACAGCACACATTTGCGCCGTCTTTAAGTGTCTGAAATAGACGTTGCTCAATCAGGAAATAAAATACACACATCATAACGCCGACTACTATATTTCCGAGATGATGCATGGCAAATTTTGAATTGTAATACAATTTAGTGCAATATAGAGCCTTGTATTAATTGCAGCTAAACACAGATATACGTTAATAATGAATATGTCCTCCATAATTGCATACATAAAGAAATATGTTTGTGTTAGTTCAGTTGCGTTACCTGTGTCGGCAGTGTGCAGTAGACACACCCACATTAACCATTTCATTATATGACTAATCCTCTCCGAAAGGACCATAAACATTAGAGATAACATCTGAAGTTACTATTAATTTACATACATATATCGTAAAGCTGATCCTGTGAGACTGAGATGCTCAATGTTTTGGCTGTACGTCAGTGATGCCCTCTGCTGGTGGGGAATAGTAAGATGGCCACTCGAGCACTTCCGGTGGCTTCACCGCCTGATGGCAGTTTAGAACGCGATGAGCTATCCAGTCATTTATATAGATCAGTGATAGCAACACACAAAGACTCAGAACACAATAGCAGCTGCATAGCAACACACAAACACTCAGAACACCATAGCAACTGCATAGCAACACACAAACACTCAGAACACCCTAGCAGCTGCATAGCAACACACAAACACTCAGAACACCATAGCAACTGCATAGCAACACACAAACACTCAGAACACCATAGCAGCTGCATAGCAACACACAAACACTCAGAACACCATAGCAACTGCATAGCAACACACAAACACTCAGAACACCATAGCAGCTGCATAGCAACACACAAACACTCAGAACACCATAGCAACTGCATAGCAACACACAAACACTCAGAACACCATAGCAGCTGCATAGCAACACACAAACACTCAGAACACCATAGCAACTGCATAGCAACACACAAACACTCAGAACACCATAGCAGCTGCATAGCAACACACAAACACTCAGAACACCCTAGCAGCTGCATAGCAACACACAAACACTCAGAACACCATAGCAACTGCATAGCAACACACAAACACTCAGAACACCCTAGCAACTGCATAGCAACACACAAACACTCAGAACACCCTAGCAACTGCATAGCAACACACAAACACTCAGAACACCCTAGCAACTGCATAGCAACACACAAACACTCAGAACACCCTAGCAACTGCATTGCAACACACAAACACTCAGAACTGCATAGCAACACACAAACACTCAGAACACCCTAGCAACTGCATAGCAACACACAAACACTCAGAACACCCTAGCAACTGCATAGCAACACACAAACACTCAGAACACCCTAGCAACTGCATAGCAACACACAAACACTCAGAACACCATAGCACAATGATTTTGTTAACATGGCAACAATTTTGAAGCAGTTCATTATTTAAATGATGATTAAATAAATATTTAATTCAACAACATGGCATACAAAACACTTATACTCATATAACACTTGGAATATATGGCAACTCGTATGGAAACTGTAAACAGCACACATTTGCGCTGTTTTTAAGTGTCTGAAATAGACGTTGCTCAATCAGGAAATAAAATACACACATCATAACGCCGACTACTATATTTCCGAGATGATGCATGGCAAACTTTGAATTGTAATACAATTTAGTGCAATATAGAGCCTTGTATTAATTGCAGCTAAACACAGATATACGTTAATAATGAATATGTCCTCCATAATTGCATACATAAAGAAATATGTTTGTGTTAGTTCAGTTGCGTTACCTGTGTCGGCAGTGTGCAGTAGACACACCCACATTTACCATTTCATTATATGACTAATCCTCTCCGAAAGGACCATAAACATTAGAGATAACATCTGAAGTTACTATTCATTTACATACATATATCGTAAAGCTGATCCTGTGAGACTGAGATGCTCAATGTTTTGGCTGTACGTCAGTGATGCCCTCTGCTGGTGGGGAATAGTAAGATGGCCACTCGAGCACTTCCGGTGGCTTCACCGCCTGATGGCAGTTTAGAACGCGAGGAGCTATCCAGTCATTTATATAGATCAGTGATAGCAACACACAAAGACTCAGAACACAATAGCAGCTGCATAGCAACACACAAACACTCAGAACACCATAGCAACTGCATAGCAACACACAAACACTCAGAACACCCAAGCAGCTGCATAGCAACACACAAACACTCAGAACACCATAGCAACTGCATAGCAACACACAAACACTCAGAACACCATAGCAGCTGCATAGCAACACACAAACACTCAGAACACCATAGCAACTGCATAGCAACACACAAATACTCAGAACACCATAGCAGCTGCATAGCAACACACAAACACTCAGAACACCATAGCAACTGCATAGCAACACACAAACACTCAGAACACCATAGCAGCTGCATAGCAACACACAAACACTCAGAACACCATAGCAGCTGCATAGCAACACACAAACACTCAGAACACCCTAGCAACTGCATAGCAACACACAAACACTCAGAACACCCTAGCAACTGCATAGCAACACACAAACACTCAGAACTGCATAGCAACACACAAACACTCAGAACACCCTAGCAACTGCATAGCAACACACAAACACTCAGAACACCCTAGCAACTGCATAGCAACACACAAACACTCAGAACACCATAGCACAATGATTTTGTTAACATGGCAACAATTTTGAAGCAGTTCATTATTTAAATGATGATTAAATAAATATTTAATTCAACAACATGGCATACAAAACACTTATACTCATATAACACTTGGAATATATGGCAACTCGTATGGAAACTGTAAACAGCACACATTTGCGCTGTTTTTAAGTGTCTGAAATAGACGTTGCTCAATCAGGAAATAAAATACACACATCATAACGCCGACTACTATATTTCCGAGATGATGCATGGCAAACTTTGAATTGTAATACAATTTAGTGCAATATAGAGCCTTGTATTAATTGCAGCTAAACACAGATATACGTTAATAATGAATATGTCCTCCATAATTGCATACATAAAGAAATATGTTTGTGTTAGTTCAGTTGCGTTACCTGTGTCGGCAGTGTGCAGTAGACACACCCACATTTACCATTTCATTATATGACTAATCCTCTCCGAAAGGACCATAAACATTAGAGATAACATCTGAAGTTACTATTCATTTACATACATATATCGTAAAGCTGATCCTGTGAGACTGAGATGCTCAATGTTTTGGCTGTACGTCAGTGATGCCCTCTGCTGGTGGGGAATAGTAAGATGGCCACTCGAGCACTTCCGGTGGCTTCACCGCCTGATGGCAGTTTAGAACGCGATGAGCTATCCAGTCATTTATATAGATCAGTGATTGCAACACACAAACACTCAGAACACCATAGCAGCTGCATAGCAACACACAAACACTCAGAACACCATAGCAACTGCATAGCAACACACAAACACTCAGAACACCATAGCAGCTGCATAGCAACACACAAACACTCAGAACACCATAGCAGCTGCATAGCAACACACAAACACTCAGAACACCATAGCAACTGCATAGCAACACACAAACACTCAGAACACCATAGCAGCTGCATAGCAACACACAAACACTCAGAACACCATAGCAACTGCATAGCAACACACAAACACTCAGAACACCATAGCAGCTGCATAGCAACACACAAACACTCAGAACACCATAGCAACTGCATAGCAACACACAAACACTCAGAACACCCTAGCAGCTGCATAGCAACACACAAACACTCAGAAAACCCTAGCAACTGCATAGCAACACACAAACACTCAGAACACCCTAGCAACTGCATAGCAACACACAAACACTCAGAACACCCTAGCAACTGCATAGCAACACACAATCACTCAGAACACCATAGCAACTGCATAGCAACACACAAACACTCAGAACACCCTAGCAACTGCATAGCAACACACAAACACTCAGAACACCCTAGCAACTGCATAGCAACACACAAACACTCAGAACACCCTAGCAACTGCATAGCAACACACAAACACTCAGAACTGCATAGCAACACACAAACACTCAGAACACCCTAGCAACTGCATAGCAACACACAAACACTCAGAACACCCTAGCAACTGCATAGCAACACACAAACACTCAGAACACCCTAGCAACTGCATAGCAACACACAAACACTCAGAACACCCTAGCAACTGCATAGCAACACACAAACACTCAGAACTGCATAGCAACACACAAACACTCAGAAAACCCTAGCAACTGCATAGCAACACACAAACACTCAGAACACCCTAGCAACTGCATAGCAACACACAAACACTCAGAACACCCTAGCAGCTGCATAGCAACACACAAACACTCAGAACACCATAGCAACTGCATAGCAACACAGAAACACTCAGAACACCCTAGCAGCTGCATAGCAACACACAAACACTCAGAACACCATAGCAACTGCATAGCAACACACAAACACTCAGAACACCATAGCAGCTGCATAGCAACACACAAACACTCAGAACACCATAGCAACTGCATAGCAACACACAAACACTCAGAACACCATAGCAGCTGCATAGCAACACACAAACACTCAGAACACCATAGCAACTGCATAGCAACACACAAACACTCAGAACACCATAGCAGCTGCATAGCAACACACAAACACTCAGAACACCATAGCAACTGCATAGCAACACACAAACACTCAGAACACCATAGCAGCTGCATAGCAACACACAAACACTCAGAACACCCTAGCAGCTGCATAGCAACACACAAACACTCAGAACACCATAGCAACTGCATAGCAACACACAAACACTCAGAACACCCTAGCAACTGCATAGCAACACACAAACACTCAGAACACCCTAGCAACTGCATAGCAACACACAAACACTCAGAACACCCTAGCAACTGCATAGCAACACACAAACACTCAGAACACCCTAGCAACTGCATTGCAACACACAAACACTCAGAACTGCATAGCAACACACAAACACTCAGAACACCCTAGCAACTGCATAGCAACACACAAACACTCAGAACACCCTAGCAACTGCATAGCAACACACAAACACTCAGAACACCATAGCACAATGATTTTGTTAACATGGCAACAATTTTGAAGCAGTTCATTATTTAAATGATGATTAAATAAATATTTAATTCAACAACATGGCATACAAAACACTTATACTCATATAACACTTGGAATATATGGCAACTCGTATGGAAACTGTAAACAGCACACATTTGCGCTGTTTTTAAGTGTCTGAAATAGACGTTGCTCAATCAGGAAATAAAATACACACATCATAACGCCGACTACTATATTTCCGAGATGATGCATGGCAAACTTTGAATTGTAATACAATTTAGTGCAATATAGAGCCTTGTATTAATTGCAGCTAAACACAGATATACGTTAATAATGAATATGTCCTCCATAATTGCATACATAAAGAAATATGTTTGTGTTAGTTCAGTTGCGTTACCTGTGTCGGCAGTGTGCAGTAGACACACCCACATTTACCATTTCATTATATGACTAATCCTCTCCGAAAGGACCATAAACATTAGAGATAACATCTGAAGTTACTATTCATTTACATACATATATCGTAAAGCTGATCCTGTGAGACTGAGATGCTCAATGTTTTGGCTGTACGTCAGTGATGCCCTCTGCTGGTGGGGAATAGTAAGATGGCCACTCGAGCACTTCCGGTGGCTTCACCGCCTGATGGCAGTTTAGAACGCGATGAGCTATCCAGTCATTTATATAGATCAGTGATTGCAACACACAAACACTCAGAACACAATAGCAGCTGCATAGCAACACACAAACACTCAGAACACCATAGCAACTGCATAGCAACACACAAACACTCAGAACACCCTAGCAGCTGCATAGCAACACACAAACACTCAGAACACCATAGCAACTGCATAGCAACACACAAACACTCAGAACACCATAGCAGCTGCATAGCAACACACAAACACTCAGAACACCATAGCAGCTGCATAGCAACACACAAACACTCAGAACACCATAGCAACTGCATAGCAACACACAAACACTCAGAACACCATAGCAGCTGCATAGCAACACACAAACACTCAGAACACCATAGCAACTGCATAGCAACACACAAACACTCAGAACACCATAGCAGCTGCATAGCAACACACAAACACTCAGAACACCATAGCAACTGCATAGCAACACACAAACACTCAGAACACCCTAGCAGCTGCATAGCAACACACAAACACTCAGAAAACCCTAGCAACTGCATAGCAACACACAAACACTCAGAACACCCTAGCAACTGCATAGCAACACACAAACACTCAGAACACCCTAGCAACTGCATAGCAACACACAAACACTCAGAACACCATAGCAACTGCATAGCAACACACAAACACTCAGAACACCCTAGCAACTGCATAGCAACACACAAACACTCAGAACACCCTAGCAACTGCATAGCAACACACAAACACTCAGAACACCCTAGCAACTGCATAGCAACACACAAACACTCAGAACTGCATAGCAACACACAAACACTCAGAACACCCTAGCAACTGCATAGCAACACACAAACACTCAGAACACCCTAGCAACTGCATAGCAACACACAAACACTCAGAACACCATAGCACAATGATTTTGTTAACATGGCAACAATTTTGAAGCAGTTCATTATTTAAATGATGATTAAATAAATATTTAATTCAACAACATGGCATACAAAACACTTATACTCATATAACACTTGGAATATATGGCAACTCATATGGAAACTGTAAACAGCACACATTTGCGCCGTCTTTAAGTGTCTGAAATAGACGTTGCTCAATCAGGAAATAAAATACACACATCATAACGCCGACTACTATATTTCCGAGATGATGCATGGCAAATTTTGAATTGTAATACAATTTAGTGCAATATAGAGCCTTGTATTAATTGCAGCTAAACACAGATATACGTTAATAATGAATATGTCCTCCATAATTGCATACATAAAGAAATATGTTTGTGTTAGTTCAGTTGCGTTACCTGTGTCGGCAGTGTGCAGTAGACACACCCACATTTACCATTTCATTATATGACTAATCCTCTCCGAAAGGACCATAAACATTAGAGATAACATCTGAAGTTACTATTCATTTACATACATATATCGTAAAGCTGATCCTGTGAGACTGAGATGCTCAATGTTTTGGCTGTACGTCAGTGATGCCCTCTGCTGGTGGGGAATAGTAAGATGGCCACTCGAGCACTTCCGGTGGCTTCACCGCCTGATGGCAGTTTAGAACGCGATGAGCTATCCAGTCATTTATATAGATCAGTGATAGCAACACACAAAGACTCAGAACACAATAGCAGCTGCATAGCAACACACAAACACTCAGAACACCATAGCAACTGCATAGCAACACACAAACACTCAGAACACCCAAGCAGCTGCATAGCAACACACAAACACTCAGAACACCATAGCAACTGCATAGCAACACACAAACACTCAGAACACCATAGCAGCTGCATAGCAACACACAAACACTCAGAACACCATAGCAACTGCATAGCAACACACAAACACTCAGAACACCATAGCAGCTGCATAGCAACACACAAACACTCAGAACACCATAGCAACTGCATAGCAACACACAAACACTCAGAACACCATAGCAGCTGCATAGCAACACACAAACACTCAGAACACCATAGCAGCTGCATAGCAACACACAAACACTCAGAACACCCTAGCAACTGCATAGCAACACACAAACACTCAGAACACCCTAGCAACTGCATAGCAACACACAAACACTCAGAACTGCATAGCAACACACAAACACTCAGAACACCCTAGCAACTGCATAGCAACACACAAACACTCAGAACACCCTAGCAACTGCATAGCAACACACAAACACTCAGAACACCATAGCACAATGATTTTGTTAACATGGCAACAATTTTGAAGCAGTTCATTATTTAAATGATGATTAAATAAATATTTAATTCAACAACATGGCATACAAAACACTTATACTCATATAACACTTGGAATATATGGCAACTCGTATGGAAACTGTAAACAGCACACATTTGCGCTGTTTTTAAGTGTCTGAAATAGACGTTGCTCAATCAGGAAATAAAATACACACATCATAACGCCGACTACTATATTTCCGAGATGATGCATGGCAAACTTTGAATTGTAATACAATTTAGTGCAATATAGAGCCTTGTATTAATTGCAGCTAAACACAGATATACGTTAATAATGAATATGTCCTCCATAATTGCATACATAAAGAAATATGTTTGTGTTAGTTCAGTTGCGTTACCTGTGTCGGCAGTGTGCAGTAGACACACCCACATTTACCATTTCATTATATGACTAATCCTCTCCGAAAGGACCATAAACATTAGAGATAACATCTGAAGTTACTATTAATTTACATACATATATCGTAAAGCTGATCCTGTGAGACTGAGATGCTCAATGTTTTGGCTGTACGTCAGTGATGCCCTCTGCTGGTGGGGAATAGTAAGATGGCCACTCGAGCACTTCCGGTGGCTTCACCGCCTGATGGCAGTTTAGAACGCGATGAGCTATCCAGTCATTTATATAGATCAGTGATAGCAACACACAAAGACTCAGAACACCATAGCAACACACAAACACTCAGAACACCATAGCAGCTGCATAGCAACACACAAACACTCAGAACACCATAGCAACTGCATAGCAACACACAAACACTCAGAACACCATAGCAGCTGCATAGCAACACACAAACACTCAGAACACCATAGCAGCTGCATAGCAACACACAAACACTCAGAACACCATAGCAACTGCATAGCAACACACAAACACTCAGAACACCATAGCAGCTGCATAGCAACACACAAACACTCAGAACACCATAGCAACTGCATAGCAACACACAAACACTCAGAACACCATAGCAGCTGCATAGCAACACACAAACACTCAGAACACCATAGCAACTGCATAGCAACACACAAACACTCAGAACACCCTAGCAGCTGCATAGCAACACACAAACACTCAGAAAACCTTAGCAACTGCATAGCAACACACAAACACTCAGAACACCCTAGCAACTGCATAGCAACACACAAACACTCAGAACACCCTAGCAACTGCATAGCAACACACAAACACTCAGAACACCATAGCAACTGCATAGCAACACACAAACACTCAGAACACCCTAGCAACTGCATAGCAACACACAAACACTCAGAACACCCTAGCAACTGCATAGCAACACACAAACACTCAGAACACCCTAGCAACTGCATAGCAACACACAAACACTCAGAACTGCATAGCAACACACAAACACTCAGAACACCCTAGCAACTGCATAGCAACACACAAACACTCAGAACACCCTAGCAACTGCATAGCAACACACAAACACTCAGAACACCATAGCACAATGATTTTGTTAACATGGCAACAATTTTGAAGCAGTTCATTATTTAAATGATGATTAAATAAATATTTAATTCAACAACATGGCATACAAAACACTTATACTCATATAACACTTGGAATATATGGCAACTCATATGGAAACTGTAAACAGCACACATTTGCGCCGTCTTTAAGTGTCTGAAATAGACGTTGCTCAATCAGGAAATAAAATACACACATCATAACGCCGACTACTATATTTCCGAGATGATGCATGGCAAATTTTGAATTGTAATACAATTTAGTGCAATATAGAGCCTTGTATTAATTGCAGCTAAACACAGATATACGTTAATAATGAATATGTCCTCCATAATTGCATACATAAAGAAATATGTTTGTGTTAGTTCAGTTGCGTTACCTGTGTCGGCAGTGTGCAGTAGACACACCCACATTTACCATTTCATTATATGACTAATCCTCTCCGAAAGGACCATAAACATTAGAGATAACATCTGAAGTTACTATTAATTTACATACATATATCGTAAAGCTGATCCTGTGAGACTGAGATGCTCAATGTTTTGGCTGTACGTCAGTGATGCCCTCTGCTGGTGGGGAATAGTAAGATGGCCACTCGAGCACTTCCGGTGGCTTCACCGCCTGATGGCAGTTTAGAACGCGAGGAGCTATCCAGTCATTTATATAGATCAGTGATAGCAACACACAAAGACTCAGAACACAATAGCAGCTGCATAGCAACACACAAACACTCAGAACACCATAGCAACTGCATAGCAACACACAAACACTCAGAACACCCAAGCAGCTGCATAGCAACACACAAACACTCAGAACACCATAGCAACTGCATAGCAACACACAAACACTCAGAACACCATAGCAGCTGCATAGCAACACACAAACACTCAGAACACCATAGCAACTGCATAGCAACACACAAATACTCAGAACACCATAGCAGCTGCATAGCAACACACAAACACTCAGAACACCATAGCAACTGCATAGCAACACACAAACACTCAGAACACCATAGCAGCTGCATAGCAACACACAAACACTCAGAACACCATAGCAGCTGCATAGCAACACACAAACACTCAGAACACCCTAGCAACTGCATAGCAACACACAAACACTCAGAACACCCTAGCAACTGCATAGCAACACACAAACACTCAGAACTGCATAGCAACACACAAACACTCAGAACACCCTAGCAACTGCATAGCAACACACAAACACTCAGAACACCCTAGCAACTGCATAGCAACACACAAACACTCAGAACACCATAGCACAATGATTTTGTTAACATGGCAACAATTTTGAAGCAGTTCATTATTTAAATGATGATTAAATAAATATTTAATTCAACAACATGGCATACAAAACACTTATACTCATATAACACTTGGAATATATGGCAACTCGTATGGAAACTGTAAACAGCACACATTTGCGCTGTTTTTAAGTGTCTGAAATAGACGTTGCTCAATCAGGAAATAAAATACACACATCATAACGCCGACTACTATATTTCCGAGATGATGCATGGCAAACTTTGAATTGTAATACAATTTAGTGCAATATAGAGCCTTGTATTAATTGCAGCTAAACACAGATATACGTTAATAATGAATATGTCCTCCATAATTGCATACATAAAGAAATATGTTTGTGTTAGTTCAGTTGCGTTACCTGTGTCGGCAGTGTGCAGTAGACACACCCACATTTACCATTTCATTATATGACTAATCCTCTCCGAAAGGACCATAAACATTAGAGATAACATCTGAAGTTACTATTAATTTACATACATATATCGTAAAGCTGATCCTGTGAGACTGAGATGCTCAATGTTTTGGCTGTACGTCAGTGATGCCCTCTGCTGGTGGGGAATAGTAAGATGGCCACTCGAGCACTTCCGGTGGCTTCACCGCCTGATGGCAGTTTAGAACGCGATGAGCTATCCAGTCATTTATATAGATCAGTGATTGCAACACACAAACACTCAGAACACCATAGCAGCTGCATAGCAACACACAAACACTCAGAACACCATAGCAACTGCATAGCAACACACAAACACTCAGAACACCATAGCAGCTGCATAGCAACACACAAACACTCAGAACACCATAGCAGCTGCATAGCAACACACAAACACTCAGAACACCATAGCAACTGCATAGCAACACACAAACACTCAGAACACCATAGCAGCTGCATAGCAACACACAAACACTCAGAACACCATAGCAACTGCATAGCAACACACAAACACTCAGAACACCATAGCAGCTGCATAGCAACACACAAACACTCAGAACACCATAGCAACTGCATAGCAACACACAAACACTCAGAACACCCTAGCAGCTGCATAGCAACACACAAACACTCAGAAAACCCTAGCAACTGCATAGCAACACACAAACACTCAGAACACCCTAGCAACTGCATAGCAACACACAAACACTCAGAACACCCTAGCAACTGCATAGCAACACACAAACACTCAGAACACCATAGCAACTGCATAGCAACACACAAACACTCAGAACACCCTAGCAACTGCATAGCAACACACAAACACTCAGAACACCCTAGCAACTGCATAGCAACACACAAACACTCAGAACACCCTAGCAACTGCATAGCAACACACAAACACTCAGAACTGCATAGCAACACACAAACACTCAGAACACCCTAGCAACTGCATAGCAACACACAAACACTCAGAACACCCTAGCAACTGCATAGCAACACACAAACACTCAGAACACCATAGCACAATGATTTTGTTAACATGGCAACAATTTTGAAGCAGTTCATTATTTAAATGATGATTAAATAAATATTTAATTCAACAACATGGCATACAAAACACTTATACTCATATAACACTTGGAATATATGGCAACTCATATGGAAACTGTAAACAGCACACATTTGCGCTGTCTTTAAGTGTCTGAAATAGACGTTGCTCAATCAGGAAATAAAATACACACATCATAACGCCGACTACTATATTTCCGAGATGATGCATGGCAAATTTTGAATTGTAATACAATTTAGTGCAATATAGAGCCTTGTATTAATTGCAGCTAAACACAGATATACGTTAATAATGAATATGTCCTCCATAATTGCATACATAAAGAAATATGTTTGTGTTAGTTCAGTTGCTTTACCTGTGTCGGCAGTGTGCAGTAGACACACCCACATTAACCATTTCATTATATGACTAATCCTCTCCGAAAGGACCATAAACATTAGAGATAACATCTGAAGTTACTATTCATTTACATACATATATCGTAAAGCTGATCCTGTGAGACTGAGATGCTCAATGTTTTGGCTGTACGTCAGTGATGCCCTCTGCTGGTGGGGAATAGTAAGATGGCCACTCGAGCACTTCCGGTGGCTTCACCGCCTGATGGCAGTTTAGAACGCGATGAGCTATCCAGTCATTTATATAGATCAGTGATAGCAACACACAAAGACTCAGAACACAATAGCAGCTGCATAGCAACACACAAACACTCAGAACACCATAGCAACTGCATAGCAACACACAAACACTCAGAACACCCTAGCAGCTGCATAGCAACACACAAACACTCAGAACACCATAGCAACTGCATAGCAACACACAAACACTCAGAACACCATAGCAGCTGCATAGCAACACACAAACACTCAGAACACCATAGCAACTGCATAGCAACACACAAACACTCAGAACACCATAGCAGCTGCATAGCAACACACAAACACTCAGAACACCATAGCAACTGCATAGCAACACACAAACACTCAGAACACCATAGCAGCTGCATAGCAACACACAAACACTCAGAACACCATAGCAACTGCATAGCAACACACAAACACTCAGAACACCATAGCAGCTGCATAGCAACACACAAACACTCAGAACACCCTAGCAGCTGCATAGCAACACACAAACACTCAGAACACCATAGCAACTGCATAGCAACACACAAACACTCAGAACACCCTAGCAACTGCATAGCAACACACAAACACTCAGAACACCCTAGCAACTGCATAGCAACACACAAACACTCAGAACACCCTAGCAACTGCATTGCAACACACAAACACTCAGAACTGCATAGCAACACACAAACACTCAGAACACCCTAGCAACTGCATAGCAACACACAAACACTCAGAACACCCTAGCAACTGCATAGCAACACACAAACACTCAGAACACCATAGCACAATGATTTTGTTAACATGGCAACAATTTTGAAGCAGTTCATTATTTAAATGATGATTAAATAAATATTTAATTCAACAACATGGCATACAAAACACTTATACTCATATAACACTTGGAATATATGGCAACTCGTATGGAAACTGTAAACAGCACACATTTGCGCTGTTTTTAAGTGTCTGAAATAGACGTTGCTCAATCAGGAAATAAAATACACACATCATAACGCCGACTACTATATTTCCGAGATGATGCATGGCAAACTTTGAATTGTAATACAATTTAGTGCAATATAGAGCCTTGTATTAATTGCAGCTAAACACAGATATACGTTAATAATGAATATGTCCTCCATAATTGCATACATAAAGAAATATGTTTGTGTTAGTTCAGTTGCGTTACCTGTGTCGGCAGTGTGCAGTAGACACACCCACATTTACCATTTCATTATATGACTAATCCTCTCCGAAAGGACCATAAACATTAGAGATAACATCTGAAGTTACTATTCATTTACATACATATATCGTAAAGCTGATCCTGTGAGACTGAGATGCTCAATGTTTTGGCTGTACGTCAGTGATGCCCTCTGCTGGTGGGGAATAGTAAGATGGCCACTCGAGCACTTCCGGTGGCTTCACCGCCTGATGGCAGTTTAGAACGCGATGAGCTATCCAGTCATTTATATAGATCAGTGATTGCAACACACAAACACTCAGAACACAATAGCAGCTGCATAGCAACACACAAACACTCAGAACACCATAGCAACTGCATAGCAACACACAAACACTCAGAACACCCTAGCAGCTGCATAGCAACACACAAACACTCAGAACACCATAGCAACTGCATAGCAACACACAAACACTCAGAACACCATAGCAGCTGCATAGCAACACACAAACACTCAGAACACCATAGCAGCTGCATAGCAACACACAAACACTCAGAACACCATAGCAACTGCATAGCAACACACAAACACTCAGAACACCATAGCAGCTGCATAGCAACACACAAACACTCAGAACACCATAGCAACTGCATAGCAACACACAAACACTCAGAACACCATAGCAGCTGCATAGCAACACACAAACACTCAGAACACCATAGCAACTGCATAGCAACACACAAACACTCAGAACACCCTAGCAGCTGCATAGCAACACACAAACACTCAGAAAACCCTAGCAACTGCATAGCAACACACAAACACTCAGAACACCCTAGCAACTGCATAGCAACACACAAACACTCAGAACACCCTAGCAACTGCATAGCAACACACAAACACTCAGAACACCATAGCAACTGCATAGCAACACACAAACACTCAGAACACCCTAGCAACTGCATAGCAACACACAAACACTCAGAACACCCTAGCAACTGCATAGCAACACACAAACACTCAGAACACCCTAGCAACTGCATAGCAACACACAAACACTCAGAACTGCATAGCAACACACAAACACTCAGAACACCCTAGCAACTGCATAGCAACACACAAACACTCAGAACACCCTAGCAACTGCATAGCAACACACAAACACTCAGAACACCATAGCACAATGATTTTGTTAACATGGCAACAATTTTGAAGCAGTTCATTATTTAAATGATGATTAAATAAATATTTAATTCAACAACATGGCATACAAAACACTTATACTCATATAACACTTGGAATATATGGCAACTCATATGGAAACTGTAAACAGCACACATTTGCGCTGTCTTTAAGTGTCTGAAATAGACGTTGCTCAATCAGGAAATAAAATACACACATCATAACGCCGACTACTATATTTCCGAGATGATGCATGGCAAATTTTGAATTGTAATACAATTTAGTGCAATATAGAGCCTTGTATTAATTGCAGCTAAACACAGATATACGTTAATAATGAATATGTCCTCCATAATTGCATACATAAAGAAATATGTTTGTGTTAGTTCAGTTGCTTTACCTGTGTCGGCAGTGTGCAGTAGACACACCCACATTAACCATTTCATTATATGACTAATCCTCTCCGAAAGGACCATAAACATTAGAGATAACATCTGAAGTTACTATTCATTTACATACATATATCGTAAAGCTGATCCTGTGAGACTGAGATGCTCAATGTTTTGGCTGTACGTCAGTGATGCCCTCTGCTGGTGGGGAATAGTAAGATGGCCACTCGAGCACTTCCGGTGGCTTCACCGCCTGATGGCAGTTTAGAACGCGATGAGCTATCCAGTCATTTATATAGATCAGTGATAGCAACACACAAAGACTCAGAACACAATAGCAGCTGCATAGCAACACACAAACACTCAGAACACCATAGCAACTGCATAGCAACACACAAACACTCAGAACACCCTAGCAGCTGCATAGCAACACACAAACACTCAGAACACCATAGCAACTGCATAGCAACACACAAACACTCAGAACACCATAGCAGCTGCATAGCAACACACAAACACTCAGAACACCATAGCAACTGCATAGCAACACACAAACACTCAGAACACCATAGCAGCTGCATAGCAACACACAAACACTCAGAACACCATAGCAACTGCATAGCAACACACAAACACTCAGAACACCATAGCAGCTGCATAGCAACACACAAACACTCAGAACACCATAGCAACTGCATAGCAACACACAAACACTCAGAACACCATAGCAGCTGCATAGCAACACACAAACACTCAGAACACCCTAGCAGCTGCATAGCAACACACAAACACTCAGAACACCATAGCAACTGCATAGCAACACACAAACACTCAGAACACCCTAGCAACTGCATAGCAACACACAAACACTCAGAACACCCTAGCAACTGCATAGCAACACACAAACACTCAGAACACCCTAGCAACTGCATTGCAACACACAAACACTCAGAACTGCATAGCAACACACAAACACTCAGAACACCCTAGCAACTGCATAGCAACACACAAACACTCAGAACACCCTAGCAACTGCATAGCAACACACAAACACTCAGAACACCATAGCACAATGATTTTGTTAACATGGCAACAATTTTGAAGCAGTTCATTATTTAAATGATGATTAAATAAATATTTAATTCAACAACATGGCATACAAAACACTTATACTCATATAACACTTGGAATATATGGCAACTCGTATGGAAACTGTAAACAGCACACATTTGCGCTGTTTTTAAGTGTCTGAAATAGACGTTGCTCAATCAGGAAATAAAATACACACATCATAACGCCGACTACTATATTTCCGAGATGATGCATGGCAAACTTTGAATTGTAATACAATTTAGTGCAATATAGAGCCTTGTATTAATTGCAGCTAAACACAGATATACGTTAATAATGAATATGTCCTCCATAATTGCATACATAAAGAAATATGTTTGTGTTAGTTCAGTTGCGTTACCTGTGTCGGCAGTGTGCAGTAGACACACCCACATTTACCATTTCATTATATGACTAATCCTCTCCGAAAGGACCATAAACATTAGAGATAACATCTGAAGTTACTATTCATTTACATACATATATCGTAAAGCTGATCCTGTGAGACTGAGATGCTCAATGTTTTGGCTGTACGTCAGTGATGCCCTCTGCTGGTGGGGAATAGTAAGATGGCCACTCGAGCACTTCCGGTGGCTTCACCGCCTGATGGCAGTTTAGAACGCGATGAGCTATCCAGTCATTTATATAGATCAGTGATTGCAACACACAAACACTCAGAACACAATAGCAGCTGCATAGCAACACACAAACACTCAGAACACCATAGCAACTGCATAGCAACACACAAACACTCAGAACACCCTAGCAGCTGCATAGCAACACACAAACACTCAGAACACCATAGCAACTGCATAGCAACACACAAACACTCAGAACACCATAGCAGCTGCATAGCAACACACAAACACTCAGAACACCATAGCAGCTGCATAGCAACACACAAACACTCAGAACACCATAGCAACTGCATAGCAACACACAAACACTCAGAACACCATAGCAGCTGCATAGCAACACACAAACACTCAGAACACCATAGCAACTGCATAGCAACACACAAACACTCAGAACACCATAGCAGCTGCATAGCAACACACAAACACTCAGAACACCATAGCAACTGCATAGCAACACACAAACACTCAGAACACCCTAGCAGCTGCATAGCAACACACAAACACTCAGAAAACCCTAGCAACTGCATAGCAACACACAAACACTCAGAACACCCTAGCAACTGCATAGCAACACACAAACACTCAGAACACCCTAGCAACTGCATAGCAACACACAAACACTCAGAACACCATAGCAACTGCATAGCAACACACAAACACTCAGAACACCCTAGCAACTGCATAGCAACACACAAACACTCAGAACACCCTAGCAACTGCATAGCAACACACAAACACTCAGAACACCCTAGCAACTGCATAGCAACACACAAACACTCAGAACTGCATAGCAACACACAAACACTCAGAACACCCTAGCAACTGCATAGCAACACACAAACACTCAGAACACCCTAGCAACTGCATAGCAACACACAAACACTCAGAACACCATAGCACAATGATTTTGTTAACATGGCAACAATTTTGAAGCAGTTCATTATTTAAATGATGATTAAATAAATATTTAATTCAACAACATGGCATACAAAACACTTATACTCATATAACACTTGGAATATATGGCAACTCATATGGAAACTGTAAACAGCACACATTTGCGCCGTCTTTAAGTGTCTGAAATAGACGTTGCTCAATCAGGAAATAAAATACACACATCATAACGCCGACTACTATATTTCCGAGATGATGCATGGCAAATTTTGAATTGTAATACAATTTAGTGCAATATAGAGCCTTGTATTAATTGCAGCTAAACACAGATATACGTTAATAATGAATATGTCCTCCATAATTGCATACATAAAGAAATATGTTTATGTTAGTTCAGTTGCGTTACCTGTGTCGGCAGTGTGCAGTAGACACACCCACATTAACCATTTCATTATATGACTAATCCTCTCCGAAAGGACCATAAACATTAGAGATAACATCTGAAGTTACTATTAATTTACATACATATATCGTAAAGCTGATCCTGTGAGACTGAGATGCTCAATGTTTTGGCTGTACGTCAGTGATGCCCTCTGCTGGTGGGGAATAGTAAGATGGCCACTCGAGCACTTCCGGTGGCTTCACCGCCTGATGGCAGTTTAGAACGCGAGGAGCTATCCAGTCATTTATATAGATCAGTGATAGCAACACACAAAGACTCAGAACACAATAGCAGCTGCATAGCAACACACAAACACTCAGAACACCATAGCAACTGCATAGCAACACACAAACACTCAGAACACCCAAGCAGCTGCATAGCAACACACAAACACTCAGAACACCATAGCAACTGCATAGCAACACACAAACACTCAGAACACCATAGCAGCTGCATAGCAACACACAAACACTCAGAACACCATAGCAACTGCATAGCAACACACAAACACTCAGAACACCATAGCAGCTGCATAGCAACACACAAACACTCAGTAACACCATAGCAACTGCATAGCAACACACAAACACTCAGAACACCATAGCAGCTGCATAGCAACACACAAACACTCAGAACACCATAGCAGCTGCATAGCAACACACAAACACTCAGAACACCCTAGCAACTGCATAGCAACACACAAACACTCAGAACACCCTAGCAACTGCATAGCAACACACAAACACTCAGAACTGCATAGCAACACACAAACACTCAGAACACCCTAGCAACTGCATAGCAACACACAAACACTCAGAACACCCTAGCAACTGCATAGCAACACACAAACACTCAGAACACCATAGCACAATGATTTTGTTAACATGGCAACAATTTTGAAGCAGTTCATTATTTAAATGATGATTAAATAAATATTTAATTCAACAACATGGCATACAAAACACTTATACTCATATAACACTTGGAATATATGGCAACTCGTATGGAAACTGTAAACAGCACACATTTGCGCTGTTTTTAAGTGTCTGAAATAGACGTTGCTCAATCAGGAAATAAAATACACACATCATAACGCCGACTACTATATTTCCGAGATGATGCATGGCAAACTTTGAATTGTAATACAATTTAGTGCAATATAGAGCCTTGTATTAATTGCAGCTAAACACAGATATACGTTAATAATGAATATGTCCTCCATAATTGCATACATAAAGAAATATGTTTGTGTTAGTTCAGTTGCGTTACCTGTGTCGGCAGTGTGCAGTAGACACACCCACATTTACCATTTCATTATATGACTAATCCTCTCCGAAAGGACCATAAACATTAGAGATAACATCTGAAGTTACTATTAATTTACATACATATATCGTAAAGCTGATCCTGTGAGACTGAGATGCTCAATGTTTTGGCTGTACGTCAGTGATGCCCTCTGCTGGTGGGGAATAGTAAGATGGCCACTCGAGCACTTCCGGTGGCTTCACCGCCTGATGGCAGTTTAGAACGCGATGAGCTATCCAGTCATTTATATAGATCAGTGATAGCAACACACAAAGACTCAGAACACCATAGCAACACACAAACACTCAGAACACCATAGCAGCTGCATAGCAACACACAAACACTCAGAACACCATAGCAACTGCATAGCAACACACAAACACTCAGAACACCATAGCAGCTGCATAGCAACACACAAACACTCAGAACACCATAGCAACTGCATAGCAACACACAAACACTCAGAACACCATAGCAGCTGCATAGCAACACACAAACACTCAGAACACCATAGCAGCTGCATAGCAACACACAAACACTCAGAACACCCTAGCAACTGCATAGCAACACACAAACACTCAGAACACCCTAGCAACTGCATAGCAACACACAAACACTCAGAACTGCATAGCAACACACAAACACTCAGAACACCCTAGCAACTGCATAGCAACACACAAACACTCAGAACACCCTAGCAACTGCATAGCAACACACAAACACTCAGAACACCATAGCACAATGATTTTGTTAACATGGCAACAATTTTGAAGCAGTTCATTATTTAAATGATGATTAAATAAATATTTAATTCAACAACATGGCATACAAAACACTTATACTCATATAACACTTGGAATATATGGCAACTCGTATGGAAACTGTAAACAGCACACATTTGCGCTGTTTTTAAGTGTCTGAAATAGACGTTGCTCAATCAGGAAATAAAATACACACATCATAACGCCGACTACTATATTTCCGAGATGATGCATGGCAAACTTTGAATTGTAATACAATTTAGTGCAATATAGAGCCTTGTATTAATTGCAGCTAAACACAGATATACGTTAATAATGAATATGTCCTCCATAATTGCATACATAAAGAAATATGTTTGTGTTAGTTCAGTTGCGTTACCTGTGTCGGCAGTGTGCAGTAGACACACCCACATTTACCATTTCATTATATGACTAATCCTCTCCGAAAGGACCATAAACATTAGAGATAACATCTGAAGTTACTATTAATTTACATACATATATCGTAAAGCTGATCCTGTGAGACTGAGATGCTCAATGTTTTGGCTGTACGTCAGTGATGCCCTCTGCTGGTGGGGAATAGTAAGATGGCCACTCGAGCACTTCCGGTGGCTTCACCGCCTGATGGCAGTTTAGAACGCGATGAGCTATCCAGTCATTTATATAGATCAGTGATAGCAACACACAAAGACTCAGAACACCATAGCAACACACAAACACTCAGAACACCATAGCAGCTGCATAGCAACACACAAACACTCAGAACACCATAGCAACTGCATAGCAACACACAAACACTCAGAACACCATAGCAGCTGCATAGCAACACACAAACACTCAGAACACCATAGCAGCTGCATAGCAACACACAAACACTCAGAACACCATAGCAACTGCATAGCAACACACAAACACTCAGAACACCATAGCAGCTGCATAGCAACACACAAACACTCAGAACACCATAGCAACTGCATAGCAACAGACAAACACTCAGAACACCATAGCAGCTGCATAGCAACACACAAACACTCAGAACACCATAGCAACTGCATAGCAACACACAAACACTCAGAACACCCTAGCAGCTGCATAGCAACACACAAACACTCAGAAAACCTTAGCAACTGCATAGCAACACACAAACACTCAGAACACCCTAGCAACTGCATAGCAACACACAAACACTCAGAACACCCTAGCAACTGCATAGCAACACACAAACACTCAGAACACCATAGCAACTGCATAGCAACACACAAACACTCAGAACACCCTAGCAACTGCATAGCAACACACAAACACTCAGAACACCCTAGCAACTGCATAGCAACACACAAACACTCAGAACACCCTAGCAACTGCATAGCAACACACAAACACTCAGAACTGCATAGCAACACACAAACACTCAGAACACCCTAGCAACTGCATAGCAACACACAAACACTCAGAACACCCTAGCAACTGCATAGCAACACACAAACACTCAGAACACCATAGCACAATGATTTTGTTAACATGGCAACAATTTTGAAGCAGTTCATTATTTAAATGATGATTAAATAAATATTTAATTCAACAACATGGCATACAAAACACTTATACTCATATAACACTTGGAATATATGGCAACTCATATGGAAACTGTAAACAGCACACATTTGCGCTGTCTTTAAGTGTCTGAAATAGACGTTGCTCAATCAGGAAATAAAATACACACATCATAACGCCGACTACTATATTTCCGAGATGATGCATGGCAAATTTTGAATTGTAATACAATTTAGTGCAATATAGAGCCTTGTATTAATTGCAGCTAAACACAGATATACGTTAATAATGAATATGTCCTCCATAATTGCATACATAAAGAAATATGTTTATGTTAGTTCAGTTGCGTTACCTGTGTCGGCAGTGTGCAGTAGACACACCCACATTTACCATTTCATTATATGACTAATCCTCTCCGAAAGGACCATAAACATTAGAGATAACATCTGAAGTTACTATTCATTTACATACATATATCGTAAAGCTGATCCTGTGAGACTGAGATGCTCAATGTTTTGGCTGTACGTCAGTGATGCCCTCTGCTGGTGGGGAATAGTAAGATGGCCACTCGAGCACTTCCGGTGGCTTCACCGCCTGATGGCAGTTTAGAACGCGAGGAGCTATCCAGTCATTTATATAGATCAGTGATAGCAACACACAAAGACTCAGAACACAATAGCAGCTGCATAGCAACACACAAACACTCAGAACACCATAGCAACTGCATAGCAACACACAAACACTCAGAACACCCAAGCAGCTGCATAGCAACACACAAACACTCAGAACACCATAGCAACTGCATAGCAACACACAAACACTCAGAACACCATAGCAGCTGCATAGCAACACACAAACACTCAGAACACCATAGCAACTGCATAGCAACACACAAATACTCAGAACACCATAGCAGCTGCATAGCAACACACAAACACTCAGAACACCATAGCAACTGCATAGCAACACACAAACACTCAGAACACCATAGCAGCTGCATAGCAACACACAAACACTCAGAACACCATAGCAACTGCATAGCAACACACAAACACTCAGAACACCATAGCAACTGCATAGCAACACACAAACACTCAGAACACCATAGCACAATGATTTTGTTAACATGGCAACAATTTTGAAGCAGTTCATTATTTAAATGATGATTAAATAAATATTTAATTCAACAACATGGCATACAAAACACTTATACTCATATAACACTTGGAATATATGGCAACTCATATGGAAACTGTAAACAGCACACATTTGCGCTGTCTTTAAGTGTCTGAAATAGACGTTGCTCAATCAGGAAATAAAATACACACATCATAACGCCGACTACTATATTTCCGAGATGATGCATGGCAAATTTTGAATTGTAATACAATTTAGTGCAATATAGAGCCTTGTATTAATTGCAGCTAAACACAGATATACGTTAATAATGAATATGTCCTCCATAATTGCATACATAAAGAAATATGTTTGTGTTAGTTCAGTTGCTTTACCTGTGTCGGCAGTGTGCAGTAGACACACCCACATTAACCATTTCATTATATGACTAATCCTCTCCGAAAGGACCATAAACATTAGAGATAACATCTGAAGTTACTATTCATTTACATACATATATCGTAAAGCTGATCCTGTGAGACTGAGATGCTCAATGTTTTGGCTGTACGTCAGTGATGCCCTCTGCTGGTGGGGAATAGTAAGATGGCCACTCGAGCACTTCCGGTGGCTTCACCGCCTGATGGCAGTTTAGAACGCGATGAGCTATCCAGTCATTTATATAGATCAGTGATAGCAACACACAAAGACTCAGAACACAATAGCAGCTGCATAGCAACACACAAACACTCAGAACACCATAGCAACTGCATAGCAACACACAAACACTCAGAACACCCTAGCAGCTGCATAGCAACACACAAACACTCAGAACACCATAGCAACTGCATAGCAACACACAAACACTCAGAACACCATAGCAGCTGCATAGCAACACACAAACACTCAGAACACCATAGCAACTGCATAGCAACACACAAACACTCAGAACACCATAGCAGCTGCATAGCAACACACAAACACTCAGAACACCATAGCAACTGCATAGCAACACACAAACACTCAGAACACCATAGCAGCTGCATAGCAACACACAAACACTCAGAACACCATAGCAACTGCATAGCAACACACAAACACTCAGAACACCATAGCAGCTGCATAGCAACACACAAACACTCAGAACACCCTAGCAGCTGCATAGCAACACACAAACACTCAGAACACCATAGCAACTGCATAGCAACACACAAACACTCAGAACACCCTAGCAACTGCATAGCAACACACAAACACTCAGAACACCCTAGCAACTGCATAGCAACACACAAACACTCAGAACACCCTAGCAACTGCATTGCAACACACAAACACTCAGAACTGCATAGCAACACACAAACACTCAGAACACCCTAGCAACTGCATAGCAACACACAAACACTCAGAACACCCTAGCAACTGCATAGCAACACACAAACACTCAGAACACCATAGCACAATGATTTTGTTAACATGGCAACAATTTTGAAGCAGTTCATTATTTAAATGATGATTAAATAAATATTTAATTCAACAACATGGCATACAAAACACTTATACTCATATAACACTTGGAATATATGGCAACTCGTATGGAAACTGTAAACAGCACACATTTGCGCTGTTTTTAAGTGTCTGAAATAGACGTTGCTCAATCAGGAAATAAAATACACACATCATAACGCCGACTACTATATTTCCGAGATGATGCATGGCAAACTTTGAATTGTAATACAATTTAGTGCAATATAGAGCCTTGTATTAATTGCAGCTAAACACAGATATACGTTAATAATGAATATGTCCTCCATAATTGCATACATAAAGAAATATGTTTGTGTTAGTTCAGTTGCGTTACCTGTGTCGGCAGTGTGCAGTAGACACACCCACATTTACCATTTCATTATATGACTAATCCTCTCCGAAAGGACCATAAACATTAGAGATAACATCTGAAGTTACTATTCATTTACATACATATATCGTAAAGCTGATCCTGTGAGACTGAGATGCTCAATGTTTTGGCTGTACGTCAGTGATGCCCTCTGCTGGTGGGGAATAGTAAGATGGCCACTCGAGCACTTCCGGTGGCTTCACCGCCTGATGGCAGTTTAGAACGCGAGGAGCTATCCAGTCATTTATATAGATCAGTGATAGCAACACACAAAGACTCAGAACACAATAGCAGCTGCATAGCAACACACAAACACTCAGAACACCATAGCAACTGCATAGCAACACACAAACACTCAGAACACCCAAGCAGCTGCATAGCAACACACAAACACTCAGAACACCATAGCAACTGCATAGCAACACACAAACACTCAGAACACCATAGCAGCTGCATAGCAACACACAAACACTCAGAACACCATAGCAACTGCATAGCAACACACAAATACTCAGAACACCATAGCAGCTGCATAGCAACACACAAACACTCAGAACACCATAGCAACTGCATAGCAACACACAAACACTCAGAACACCATAGCAGCTGCATAGCAACACACAAACACTCAGAACACCATAGCAACTGCATAGCAACACACAAACACTCAGAACACCATAGCAACTGCATAGCAACACACAAACACTCAGAACACCATAGCACAATGATTTTGTTAACATGGCAACAATTTTGAAGCAGTTCATTATTTAAATGATGATTAAATAAATATTTAATTCAACAACATGGCATACAAAACACTTATACTCATATAACACTTGGAATATATGGCAACTCATATGGAAACTGTAAACAGCACACATTTGCGCTGTCTTTAAGTGTCTGAAATAGACGTTGCTCAATCAGGAAATAAAATACACACATCATAACGCCGACTACTATATTTCCGAGATGATGCATGGCAAATTTTGAATTGTAATACAATTTAGTGCAATATAGAGCCTTGTATTAATTGCAGCTAAACACAGATATACGTTAATAATGAATATGTCCTCCATAATTGCATACATAAAGAAATATGTTTGTGTTAGTTCAGTTGCTTTACCTGTGTCGGCAGTGTGCAGTAGACACACCCACATTAACCATTTCATTATATGACTAATCCTCTCCGAAAGGACCATAAACATTAGAGATAACATCTGAAGTTACTATTCATTTACATACATATATCGTAAAGCTGATCCTGTGAGACTGAGATGCTCAATGTTTTGGCTGTACGTCAGTGATGCCCTCTGCTGGTGGGGAATAGTAAGATGGCCACTCGAGCACTTCCGGTGGCTTCACCGCCTGATGGCAGTTTAGAACGCGATGAGCTATCCAGTCATTTATATAGATCAGTGATAGCAACACACAAAGACTCAGAACACAATAGCAGCTGCATAGCAACACACAAACACTCAGAACACCATAGCAACTGCATAGCAACACACAAACACTCAGAACACCCTAGCAGCTGCATAGCAACACACAAACACTCAGAACACCATAGCAACTGCATAGCAACACACAAACACTCAGAACACCATAGCAGCTGCATAGCAACACACAAACACTCAGAACACCATAGCAACTGCATAGCAACACACAAACACTCAGAACACCATAGCAGCTGCATAGCAACACACAAACACTCAGAACACCATAGCAACTGCATAGCAACACACAAACACTCAGAACACCATAGCAGCTGCATAGCAACACACAAACACTCAGAACACCATAGCAACTGCATAGCAACACACAAACACTCAGAACACCATAGCAGCTGCATAGCAACACACAAACACTCAGAACACCCTAGCAGCTGCATAGCAACACACAAACACTCAGAACACCATAGCAACTGCATAGCAACACACAAACACTCAGAACACCCTAGCAACTGCATAGCAACACACAAACACTCAGAACACCCTAGCAACTGCATAGCAACACACAAACACTCAGAACACCCTAGCAACTGCATTGCAACACACAAACACTCAGAACTGCATAGCAACACACAAACACTCAGAACACCCTAGCAACTGCATAGCAACACACAAACACTCAGAACACCCTAGCAACTGCATAGCAACACACAAACACTCAGAACACCATAGCACAATGATTTTGTTAACATGGCAACAATTTTGAAGCAGTTCATTATTTAAATGATGATTAAATAAATATTTAATTCAACAACATGGCATACAAAACACTTATACTCATATAACACTTGGAATATATGGCAACTCGTATGGAAACTGTAAACAGCACACATTTGCGCTGTTTTTAAGTGTCTGAAATAGACGTTGCTCAATCAGGAAATAAAATACACACATCATAACGCCGACTACTATATTTCCGAGATGATGCATGGCAAACTTTGAATTGTAATACAATTTAGTGCAATATAGAGCCTTGTATTAATTGCAGCTAAACACAGATATACGTTAATAATGAATATGTCCTCCATAATTGCATACATAAAGAAATATGTTTGTGTTAGTTCAGTTGCGTTACCTGTGTCGGCAGTGTGCAGTAGACACACCCACATTTACCATTTCATTATATGACTAATCCTCTCCGAAAGGACCATAAACATTAGAGATAACATCTGAAGTTACTATTCATTTACATACATATATCGTAAAGCTGATCCTGTGAGACTGAGATGCTCAATGTTTTGGCTGTACGTCAGTGATGCCCTCTGCTGGTGGGGAATAGTAAGATGGCCACTCGAGCACTTCCGGTGGCTTCACCGCCTGATGGCAGTTTAGAACGCGATGAGCTATCCAGTCATTTATATAGATCAGTGATTGCAACACACAAACACTCAGAACACAATAGCAGCTGCATAGCAACACACAAACACTCAGAACACCATAGCAACTGCATAGCAACACACAAACACTCAGAACACCCTAGCAGCTGCATAGCAACACACAAACACTCAGAACACCATAGCAACTGCATAGCAACACACAAACACTCAGAACACCATAGCAGCTGCATAGCAACACACAAACACTCAGAACACCATAGCAGCTGCATAGCAACACACAAACACTCAGAACACCATAGCAACTGCATAGCAACACACAAACACTCAGAACACCATAGCAGCTGCATAGCAACACACAAACACTCAGAACACCATAGCAACTGCATAGCAACACACAAACACTCAGAACACCATAGCAGCTGCATAGCAACACACAAACACTCAGAACACCATAGCAACTGCATAGCAACACACAAACACTCAGAACACCCTAGCAGCTGCATAGCAACACACAAACACTCAGAAAACCCTAGCAACTGCATAGCAACACACAAACACTCAGAACACCCTAGCAACTGCATAGCAACACACAAACACTCAGAACACCCTAGCAACTGCATAGCAACACACAAACACTCAGAACACCATAGCAACTGCATAGCAACACACAAACACTCAGAACACCCTAGCAACTGCATAGCAACACACAAACACTCAGAACACCCTAGCAACTGCATAGCAACACACAAACACTCAGAACACCCTAGCAACTGCATAGCAACACACAAACACTCAGAACTGCATAGCAACACACAAACACTCAGAACACCCTAGCAACTGCATAGCAACACACAAACACTCAGAACACCCTAGCAACTGCATAGCAACACACAAACACTCAGAACACCATAGCACAATGATTTTGTTAACATGGCAACAATTTTGAAGCAGTTCATTATTTAAATGATGATTAAATAAATATTTAATTCAACAACATGGCATACAAAACACTTATACTCATATAACACTTGGAATATATGGCAACTCATATGGAAACTGTAAACAGCACACATTTGCGCCGTCTTTAAGTGTCTGAAATAGACGTTGCTCAATCAGGAAATAAAATACACACATCATAACGCCGACTACTATATTTCCGAGATGATGCATGGCAAATTTTGAATTGTAATACAATTTAGTGCAATATAGAGCCTTGTATTAATTGCAGCTAAACACAGATATACGTTAATAATGAATATGTCCTCCATAATTGCATACATAAAGAAATATGTTTATGTTAGTTCAGTTGCGTTACCTGTGTCGGCAGTGTGCAGTAGACACACCCACATTAACCATTTCATTATATGACTAATCCTCTCCGAAAGGACCATAAACATTAGAGATAACATCTGAAGTTACTATTAATTTACATACATATATCGTAAAGCTGATCCTGTGAGACTGAGATGCTCAATGTTTTGGCTGTACGTCAGTGATGCCCTCTGCTGGTGGGGAATAGTAAGATGGCCACTCGAGCACTTCCGGTGGCTTCACCGCCTGATGGCAGTTTAGAACGCGAGGAGCTATCCAGTCATTTATATAGATCAGTGATAGCAACACACAAAGACTCAGAACACAATAGCAGCTGCATAGCAACACACAAACACTCAGAACACCATAGCAACTGCATAGCAACACACAAACACTCAGAACACCCAAGCAGCTGCATAGCAACACACAAACACTCAGAACACCATAGCAACTGCATAGCAACACACAAACACTCAGAACACCATAGCAGCTGCATAGCAACACACAAACACTCAGAACACCATAGCAACTGCATAGCAACACACAAACACTCAGAACACCATAGCAGCTGCATAGCAACACACAAACACTCAGAACACCATAGCAACTGCATAGCAACACACAAACACTCAGAACACCCTAGCAACTGCATAGCAACACACAAACACTCAGAACTGCATAGCAGCTGCATAGCAACACACAAACACTCAGAACACCCTAGCAACTGCATAGCAACACACAAACACTCAGAACACCCTAGCAACTGCATAGCAACACACAAACACTCAGAACACCATAGCACAATGATTTTGTTAACATGGCAACAATTTTGAAGCAGTTCATTATTTAAATGATGATTAAATAAATATTTAATTCAACAACATGGCATACAAAACACTTATACTCATATAACACTTGGAATATATGGCAACTCGTATGGAAACTGTAAACAGCACACATTTGCGCTGTTTTTAAGTGTCTGAAATAGACGTTGCTCAATCAGGAAATAAAATACACACATCATAACGCCGACTACTATATTTCCGAGATGATGCATGGCAAACTTTGAATTGTAATACAATTTAGTGCAATATAGAGCCTTGTATTAATTGCAGCTAAACACAGATATACGTTAATAATGAATATGTCCTCCATAATTGCATACATAAAGAAATATGTTTGTGTTAGTTCAGTTGCGTTACCTGTGTCGGCAGTGTGCAGTAGACACACCCACATTTACCATTTCATTATATGACTAATCCTCTCCGAAAGGACCATAAACATTAGAGATAACATCTGAAGTTACTATTAATTTACATACATATATCGTAAAGCTGATCCTGTGAGACTGAGATGCTCAATGTTTTGGCTGTACGTCAGTGATGCCCTCTGCTGGTGGGGAATAGTAAGATGGCCACTCGAGCACTTCCGGTGGCTTCACCGCCTGATGGCAGTTTAGAACGCGATGAGCTATCCAGTCATTTATATAGATCAGTGATAGCAACACACAAAGACTCAGAACACCATAGCAACACACAAACACTCAGAACACCATAGCAGCTGCATAGCAACACACAAACACTCAGAACACCATAGCAACTGCATAGCAACACACAAACACTCAGAACACCATAGCAGCTGCATAGCAACACACAAACACTCAGAACACCATAGCAGCTGCATAGCAACACACAAACACTCAGAACACCATAGCAACTGCATAGCAACACACAAACACTCAGAACACCATAGCAGCTGCATAGCAACACACAAACACTCAGAACACCATAGCAACTGCATAGCAACAGACAAACACTCAGAACACCATAGCAGCTGCATAGCAACACACAAACACTCAGAACACCATAGCAACTGCATAGCAACACACAAACACTCAGAACACCCTAGCAGCTGCATAGCAACACACAAACACTCAGAAAACCTTAGCAACTGCATAGCAACACACAAACACTCAGAACACCCTAGCAACTGCATAGCAACACACAAACACTCAGAACACCCTAGCAACTGCATAGCAACACACAAACACTCAGAACACCATAGCAACTGCATAGCAACACACAAACACTCAGAACACCCTAGCAACTGCATAGCAACACACAAACACTCAGAACACCCTAGCAACTGCATAGCAACACACAAACACTCAGAACACCCTAGCAACTGCATAGCAACACACAAACACTCAGAACTGCATAGCAACACACAAACACTCAGAACACCCTAGCAACTGCATAGCAACACACAAACACTCAGAACACCCTAGCAACTGCATAGCAACACACAAACACTCAGAACACCATAGCACAATGATTTTGTTAACATGGCAACAATTTTGAAGCAGTTCATTATTTAAATGATGATTAAATAAATATTTAATTCAACAACATGGCATACAAAACACTTATACTCATATAACACTTGGAATATATGGCAACTCATATGGAAACTGTAAACAGCACACATTTGCGCTGTCTTTAAGTGTCTGAAATAGACGTTGCTCAATCAGGAAATAAAATACACACATCATAACGCCGACTACTATATTTCCGAGATGATGCATGGCAAATTTTGAATTGTAATACAATTTAGTGCAATATAGAGCCTTGTATTAATTGCAGCTAAACACAGATATACGTTAATAATGAATATGTCCTCCATAATTGCATACATAAAGAAATATGTTTATGTTAGTTCAGTTGCGTTACCTGTGTCGGCAGTGTGCAGTAGACACACCCACATTAACCATTTCATTATATGACTAATCCTCTCCGAAAGGACCATAAACATTAGAGATAACATCTGAAGTTACTATTCATTTACATACATATATCGTAAAGCTGATCCTGTGAGACTGAGATGCTCAATGTTTTGGCTGTACGTCAGTGATGCCCTCTGCTGGTGGGGAATAGTAAGATGGCCACTCGAGCACTTCCGGTGGCTTCACCGCCTGATGGCAGTTTAGAACGCGAGGAGCTATCCAGTCATTTATATAGATCAGTGATAGCAACACACAAAGACTCAGAACACAATAGCAGCTGCATAGCAACACACAAACACTCAGAACACCATAGCAACTGCATAGCAACACACAAACACTCAGAACACCCAAGCAGCTGCATAGCAACACACAAACACTCAGAACACCATAGCAACTGCATAGCAACACACAAACACTCAGAACACCATAGCAGCTGCATAGCAACACACAAACACTCAGAACACCATAGCAACTGCATAGCAACACACAAATACTCAGAACACCATAGCAGCTGCATAGCAACACACAAACACTCAGAACACCATAGCAACTGCATAGCAACACACAAACACTCAGAACACCATAGCAGCTGCATAGCAACACACAAACACTCAGAACACCATAGCAGCTGCATAGCAACACACAAACACTCAGAACACCCTAGCAACTGCATAGCAACACACAAACACTCAGAACACCCTAGCAACTGCATAGCAACACACAAACACTCAGAACTGCATAGCAACACACAAACACTCAGAACACCCTAGCAACTGCATAGCAACACACAAACACTCAGAACACCCTAGCAACTGCATAGCAACACACAAACACTCAGAACACCATAGCACAATGATTTTGTTAACATGGCAACAATTTTGAAGCAGTTCATTATTTAAATGATGATTAAATAAATATTTAATTCAACAACATGGCATACAAAACACTTATACTCATATAACACTTGGAATATATGGCAACTCGTATGGAAACTGTAAACAGCACACATTTGCGCTGTCTTTAAGTGTCTGAAATAGACGTTGCTCAATCAGGAAATAAAATACACACATCATAACGCCGACTACTATATTTCCGAGATGATGCATGGCAAATTTTGAATTGTAATACAATTTAGTGCAATATAGAGCCTTGTATTAATTGCAGCTAAACACAGATATACGTTAATAATGAATATGTCCTCCATAATTGCATACATAAAGAAATATGTTTGTGTTAGTTCAGTTGCGTTACCTGTGTCGGCAGTGTGCAGTAGACACACCCACATTTACCATTTCATTATATGACTAATCCTCTCCGAAAGGACCATAAACATTAGAGATAACATCTGAAGTTACTATTAATTTACATACATATATCGTAAAGCTGATCCTGTGAGACTGAGATGCTCAATGTTTTGGCTGTACGTCAGTGATGCCCTCTGCTGGTGGGGAATAGTAAGATGGCCACTCGAGCACTTCCGGTGGCTTCACCGCCTGATGGCAGTTTAGAACGCGATGAGCTATCCAGTCATTTATATAGATCAGTGATTGCAACACACAAACACTCAGAACACCATAGCAGCTGCATAGCAACACACAAACACTCAGAACACCATAGCAACTGCATAGCAACACACAAACACTCAGAACACCATAGCAGCTGCATAGCAACACACAAACACTCAGAACACCCTAGCAGCTGCATAGCAACACACAAACACTCAGAACACCATAGCAACTGCATAGCAACACACAAACACTCAGAACACCCTAGCAACTGCATAGCAACACACAAACACTCAGAACACCCTAGCAACTGCATAGCAACACACAAACACTCAGAACACCATAGCAACTGCATAGCAACACACAAACACTCAGAACACCCTAGCAACTGCATAGCAACACACAAACACTCAGAACACCCTAGCAACTGCATAGCAACACAAACACTCAGAACACCCTAGCAACTGCATAGCAACACACAAACACTCAGAACACCCTAGCAACTGCATTGCAACACACAAACACTCAGAACACCCTAGCAACTGCATAGCAACACACAAACACTCAGAACACCCTAGCAACTGCATAGCAACACACAAACACTCAGAATACCCTAGCAACTGCATTGCAACACACAAACACTCAGAACACCCTAGCAACTGCATAGCAACACACAAACACTCAGAACACCATAGCACAATGATTTTGTTAACATGGCAACAATTTTGAAGCAGTTCATTATTTAAATGATGATTAAATAAATATTTAATTCAACAACATGGCACACAAAACACTTATACTCATATAACACTTGGAATATATGGCAACTCATATGGAAACTGTAAACAGCACACATTTGCGCTGTCTTTAAGTGTCTGAAATAGACGTTGCTCAATCAGGAAATAAAATACACACATCATAACGCCGACTACTATATTTCCGAGATGATGCATGGCAAACTTTGAATTGTAATACAATTTAGTGCAATATAGAGCCTTGTATTAATTGCAGCTAAACACAGATATACGTTAATAATGAATATGTCCTCCATAATTGCATACATAAAGAAATATGTTTGTGTTAGTTCAGTTGCGTTACCTGTGTCGGCAGTGTGCAGTAGACACACCCACATTAACCATTTCATTATATGACTAATCCTCTCCGAAAGGACCATAAACATTACAGATAACATCTGAAGTTACTATTAATTTACATACATATATCGTGAAGCTGATCCTGTGAGACTGAGATGCTCAATGTTTTGGCTGTACGTCAGTGATGCCCTCTGCTGGTGGGGAATAGTAAGATGGCCACTCGAGCACTTCCGGTGGCTTCACCGCCTGATGGCAGTTTAGAACGCGATGAGCTATCCAGTCATTTATATAGATCAGTGATAGCAACACACAAAGACTCAGAACACCATAGCAGCTGCATAGCAACACACAAACACTCAGAACACCATAGCAACTGCATAGCAACACACAAACACTCAGAACACCATAGCAGCTGCATAGCAACACACAAACACAAAGAACACCATAGCAACTGCATAGCAACACACAAACACTCAGAACACCATAGCAGCTGCATAGCAACACACAAACACAAAGAACACCATAGCAGCTGCATAGCAACACACAAACACTCAGAACACCATAGCAACTGCATAGCAACACACAAACACTCAGAACACCCTAGCAGCTGCATAGCAACACACAAACACTCAGAAAACCCTAGCAACTGCATAGCAACACACAAACACTCAGAACACCCTAGCAACTGCATAGCAACACACAAACACTCAGAACACCCTAGCAACTGCATAGCAACACAAAAACACTCAGAACACCATAGCAACACACAAACACTCAGAACACCCTAGCAACTGCATAGCAACACACAAACACTCAGAACACCCTAGCAACTGCATAGCAACACACAAACACTCAGAACACCATAGCACAATGATTTTGTTAACATGGCAACAATTTTGAAGCAGTTCATTATTTAAATGATGATTAAATAAATATTTAATTCAACAACATGGCATACAAAACACTTATACTCATATAACACTTGGAATATATGGCAACTCATATGGAAACTGTAAACAGCACACATTTGCGCTGTCTTTAAGTGTCTGAAATAGACGTTGCTCAATCAGGAAATAAAATACACACATCATAACGCCGACTACTATATTTCCGAGATGATGCATGGCAAATTTTGAATTGTAATACAATTTAGTGCAATATAGAGCCTTGTATTAATTGCAGCTAAACACAGATATACGTTAATAATGAATATGTCCTCCATAATTGCATACATAAAGAAATATGTTTATGTTAGTTCAGTTGCGTTACCTGTGTCGGCAGTGTGCAGTAGACACACCCACATTAACCATTTCATTATATGACTAATCCTCTCCGAAAGGACCATAAACATTAGAGATAACATCTGAAGTTACTATTAATTTACATACATATATCGTAAAGCTGATCCTGTGAGACTGAGATGCTCAATGTTTTGGCTGTACGTCAGTGATGCCCTCTGCTGGTGGGGAATAGTAAGATGGCCACTCGAGCACTTCCGGTGGCTTCACCGCCTGATGGCAGTTTAGAACGCGATGAGCTATCCAGTCATTTATATAGATCAGTGATAGCAACACACAAAGACTCAGAACACAATAGCAGCTGCATAGCAACACACAAACACTCAGAACACCCAAGCAGCTGCATAGCAACACACAAACACTCAGAACACCATAGCAACTGCATAGCAACACACAAACACTCAGAACACCATAGCAGCTGCATAGCAACACACAAACACTCAGAACACCATAGCAACTGCATAGCAACACACAAACACTCAGAACACCATAGCAGCTGCATAGCAACACACAAACACTCAGAACACCATAGCAGCTGCATAGCAACACACAAACACTCAGAACACCATAGCAACTGCATAGCAACACACAAACACTCAGAACACCCTAGCAACTGCATAGCAACACAAACACTCAGAACACCATAGCAGCTGCATAGCAACACACAAACACTCAGAACACCCTAGCAGCTGCATAGCAACACACAAACACTCAGAACACCATAGCAACTGCATAGCAACACACAAACACTCAGAACACCCTAGCAACTGCATAGCAACACACAAACACTCAGAACACCCTAGCAACTGCATAGCAACACACAAACACTCAGAACACCATAGCACAATGATTTTGTTAACATGGCAACAATTTTGAAGCAGTTCATTATTTAAATGATGATTAAATAAATATTTAATTCAACAACATGGCATACAAAACACTTTACTCATTTAACACTTGGAATATATGGCAACTCATATGGAAACTGTAAACAGCACACATTTGCGCTGTCTTTAAGTGTCTGAAATAGACGTTGCTCAATCAGGAAATAAAATACACACATCATAACGCCGACTACTATATTTCCGAGATGATGCATGGCAAACTTTGAATTGTAATACAATTTAGTGCAATATAGAGCCTTGTATTAATTGCAGCTAAACACAGATATACGTTAATAATGAATATGTCCTCCATAATTGCATACATAAAGAAATATGTTTGTGTTAGTTCAGTTGCGTTACCTGTGTCGGCAGTGTGCAGTAGACACACCCACATTAACCATTTCATTATATGACTAATCCTCTCCGAAAGGACCATAAACATTAGAGATAACATCTGAAGTTACTATTAATTTACATACATATATCGTAAAGCTGGTCCTGTGAGACTGAGATGCTCAATGTTTTGGCTGTACGTCAGTGATGCCCTCTGCTGGTGGGGAATAGTAAGATGGCCACTCGAGCACTTCCGGTGGCTTCACCGCCTGATGGCAGTTTAGAACGCGATGAGCTATCCAGTCATTTATATAGATCAGTGATAGCAACACACAAACACTCAGAACACCATAGCAGCTGCATAGCAACACACAAACACTCAGAACACCATAGCAACTGCATAGCAACACACAAACACTCAGAACACCCTAGCAGCTGCATAGCAACACACAAACACTCAGAACACCATAGCAACTGCATAGCAACACACAAACACTCAGAATACCATAGCAGCTGCATAGCAACACACAAACACTCAGAACACCATAGCAACTGCATAGCAACACACAAACACTCAGATCACCATAGCAGCTGCATAGCAACACACAAACACTCAGAACACCATAGCAACTGCATAGCAACACACAAACACTCAGAACACCATAGCAGCTGCATAGCAACACACAAACACTCAGAACACCATAGCAACTGCATAGCAACACACAAACACTCAGAACACCATAGCAGCTGCATAGCAACACACAAACACTCAGAACACCATAGCAGCTGCATAGCAACACACAAACACTCAGAACACCCTAGCAACTGCATAGCAACACACAAACACTCAGAACACCCTAGCAACTGCATAGCAACACACAAACACTCAGAACACCATAGCACAATGATTTTGTTAACATGGCAACAATTTTGAAGCAGTTAATTATTTAAATGATGATTAAATAAATATTTAATTCAACAACATGGCACACAAAACATTTATACTCATATAATACTTGGAATATATGGCAACTCATATGGAAACTGTAAACAGCACACATTTGCGCTGTCTTTAAGTGTCTGAAATAGACGTTGCTCAATCAGGAAATAAAATACACACATCATAACGCCGACTACTATATTTCCGAGATGATGCATGGCAAACTTTGAATTGTAATACAATTTAGTGCAATATAGAGCCTTGTATTAATTGCAGCTAAACACAGATATACGTTAATAATGAATATGTCCTCCATAATTGCATACATAAAGAAATATGTTTATGTTAGTTCAGTTGCGTTACCTGTGTCGGCAGTGTGCAGTAGACACACCCACATTAACCATTTCATTATATGACTAATCCTCTCCGAAAGGACCATAAACATTAGAGATAACATCTGAAGTTACTATTAATTTACATACATATATCGTAAAGCTGATCCTGTGAGACTGAGATGCTCAATGTTTTGGCTGTACGTCAGTGATGCCCTCTGCTGGTGGGGAATAGTAAGATGGCCACTCGAGCACTTCCGGTGGCTTCACCGCCTGATGGCAGTTTAGAACGCGATGAGCTATCCAGTCATTTATATAGATCAGTGATAGCAACACACAAAGACTCAGAACACAATAGCAGCTGCATAGCAACACACAAACACTCAGAACACCCAAGCAGCTGCATAGCAACACACAAACACTCAGAACACCATAGCAACTGCATAGCAACACACAAACACTCAGAACACCATAGCAGCTGCATAGCAACACACAAACACTCAGAACACCATAGCAACTGCATAGCAACACACAAACACTCAGAACACCATAGCAGCTGCATAGCAACACACAAACACTCAGAACACCATAGCAGCTGCATAGCAACACACAAACACTCAGAACACCATAGCAACTGCATAGCAACACACAAACACTCAGAACACCCTAGCAACTGCATAGCAACACACAAACACTCAGAACACCATAGCAACTGCATAGCAACACACAAACACTCAGAACACCCTAGCAACTGCATAGCAACACACAAACACTCAGAACACCCTAGCAACTGCATAGCAACACACAAACACTCAGAACACCATAGCACAATGATTTTGTTAACATGGCAACAATTTTGAAGCAGTTCATTATTTAAATGATGATTAAATAAATATTTAATTCAACAACATGGCATACAAAACACTTTACTCATTTAACACTTGGAATATATGGCAACTCATATGGAAACTGTAAACAGCACACATTTGCGCTGTCTTTAAGTGTCTGAAATAGACGTTGCTCAATCAGGAAATAAAATACACACATCATAACGCCGACTACTATATTTCCGAGATGATGCATGGCAAACTTTGAATTGTAATACAATTTAGTGCAATATAGAGCCTTGTATTAATTGCAGCTAAACACAGATATACGTTATTCACGAGTTCACACTTACATCAAATTAAATAGAGTAAATATTATGCGTATTTGGCGTGCTGTCCGGGGGAGGGCTCCGGGCTCGGAATTTTGCCCGAACCCAGAGTACCCCCCCGTGATGGAAATAGTCTAGAACTAGACTACATATATTAATTTGATGTCTTATGTGAGTTTAATTAAGTGAGGAGAAGGGGTGGTGGAGGGATGCTAAGAAACTGTCAACAACAGGAAGGTAAATCGGCAGTCTATATACACCTCCTATCGTTGATTTTTTAATGAGCTCCTCTTGTGTTCAATTAGGTTTAATTATCTGGGTCTGCTCCACTTAACAGTTTTAATTTCCTGAATGTGTTCCTCCCGAAATTTGTTTATAAAACATCAATTCACGAGTTCACACTTACATCAAATTAAATAGAGTAAATATTATGCGTATTTGGCGTGCTGTCCGGGGGAGGGCTCCGGGCTCGGAATTTTGCCCGAACCCAGAGTACCCCCCAAAATGCAAAAACAGAGGACAGCCACCAAATCCCCCCCCAAATACGCAGATAATTGGTAGGCTGGCGTTTTGATGAGCCTGGTTGCTTGGCCCGGAGGGCCTGTTGCTTCAGATGGGAGCTGCTCGCGGCATTGGGCAGGCGAGCCCTACTGGCTGATGGCTGGAAGCAGCCTTAGTTTTGAACGACTGGTCAGGAAGGCTCTTGCAACATCCGATGGGAGGCCAATGCTCACTGTATCAGATGGAAAGCTTTAGCGGCTGATAAATGAAAACAGCATGGTTGGAACTACAGTTTGGGAAGGCTCTTGCAACATCCAATGGGAGGCCAATGCTCACTGTATCAGATGGAAGAACCCTACCGGTAGATAAAATAGGAGCAGCAAGGTTTGGAACGACTGGACGGGAAGGCTTTGCAACATCCAACGGGAGGCCAATGCTCACTGTGTCAGATGAAAAACCCTACCGGCCGATGATGAAAAGCAGTATAGCTTGGAACGACTGGTCGGGAAGGCTTTTACGACATCCAATGGGAGGCCAATGCTCACTGTATCAGATGGAAAAACCCTACCGGCCGAAAATGAGGAGCAGCATGTTTTGGAACGACTGGTCGGGAAGGCTTTTACAACATCCAATGGGAGGCCAATGCTCACTGTATCAGATGGAAAAACCCTACCGGCCGATAATGAGGAGCGGCGACTGGTCGGGAAGGCTTTTACAACATCCAATGGGAGGCCAATGCTCGCTGTATCAGATGGAAAAACCCTACCGGCCGATAAATGAGAAGCAGCATGTTCAGGAACTACCTGGCCGGGAGAACCCGTGTTGCCTCTGATGGGAGCTCATAGCACCTGGCGGAACGGGCCCTACTGGCTGGTAAGTGTGGAGCAGACAGAATTTGGAGTGACCGATCGGGAAGGCCTTTGCGTCATCCAATGGGAGGCCAATGCTCGCTGTATTGGACGGGGAATAAAAGCCCTACCGGTCGAAAAAGAGGAGCACATGATTTATTCCGCCCAACCAGAGGGACACCCTACTGGCTGTAAACGGAGGGCGCGTTGTTTGAAACGGCCGGTCAGGAAGGCTCAGGCCGCATCTGGCGGGGAGATCAATACTCGTGACGACAAACAGGTGAGCCCTACTGACCGATAGACGGGGCGACGCAATTTAAAAAGAAACGACTGACCGAGGGGGCCCACCCAGCCTCCACCAGGAGCATTTTCTGGCTTCAGGGGAGTGGGTCCTATCGGCTGACGGCTCGGTAAAGGAGAATTGGAACACCCGGCCAGGAAGCTCTCGCCGACATCAGATGGGAGCTCAATACTCGCTGTATCAGATGGGTAAGCTTCGCTGGCGGACAGGTGGAGGGTAAAGCATGCAAGTTCGCCCAGGAGAGCTTTTGCAGCATCCGAAAGGAGATCAATACTCGCGGTTTCGGGTAGCCTCGCTGGACGGCGGAAAGCAAAGTGGATAGACATAGACCTGGAGAGCTCTGTGGTGTCCGAAAGGAGATCAATACTCACGGTATCGGACAAGCAAGCCTCGTTGGATAGAAAGAGAAAAAGATTGATAGCGACTTGGAGGGGCCTCGCGGCATCCGATGGGAGAACAATTCTCACGGCATCGAAAAGGCATCCTCGCTTGTCAGGGAAAGAAAAGATGGAAGCTGGCCTGGAAGGCTTCCACGGCATCCGACGGAAATCAGCTCAAGGTGTCGGATGAGTGGGCCACGCCAGATGAAAAATAGGGAAAAGGAAATAGCCACTATCCAGGAGAACTCTTGCAGTGTTCGACAGGAGATCAAGACTCGCTGTGTTGAACAGGTGAGCCTCGCTAGATGGAAAAAAGAGAGAGATAGGATAGGGTTTTTATAAGGGTTGTTATTTAATAAGGGTTTGGTGAGCTTTCTTGGTGTGGTATCGGTCGGTCCTAATGTAGCTTTGAAAAGCGTGAGAAGACCATCTCCCGAGAGCTTGGATCTGCTGCTGGGAGTCCTTTTTGCGCTGCAGTTGTTGCCGCCCCAATGCGGAAGGAGTGGCTAGAAAAGTTTTGCGCTGAGATGCCTGTTTGCTGGAGAACAGATTTGAGCTGCTTTTGGAACCAGAATCGTGTGATGGGTTTGTTAGAGGAGTCTACAAAGAGGGGTTCAGACAGAGATTTAGCCTGAAATCTCCTCATTTGGAGGTATGCAAGAACAGTTTGGAATGGTTGAATTGGGGAGGAGATGTTGAAAATGTAGACTAAATGGCCTTTTTTAACTTGGTCTGTCTTGCTTCGCTTGATTAAGTATGATATGGTTTCATCGTCAAGTACTGATAAGTCTGAAACAGTGGGGTGGACTTTGTGGTCGAATTTGGAGGTGATTGCGATTTCTGAGCATCTAAGAAAGCCAAAGAAAGCCAAGATAAACATGGTATCCAGAGTGCGGGCTGTGTCAAGGGGTTGATATCCTGTACGAAGGGTATGAATGCATTTTGTGAGTAAATCTAGAGTTATGGGTTGTCTACTGTCAGGGCGGGTGGGTTGTGATCGCTGAATTCCTCTGATCAGGAGGGAGGTTTGGGAGTTTTGATCTCCGGAGATGAAGTGCCATAAATTAATTTGTGGAAAAAATTGAAGACCGCTCAGGTAGCCTTTGATGGACTCAACTTGGAAACTCTTAATATTGTTGAGATAGGAGATAAGAGGTAATTGAGAGGAGAGAAAAATCAGGGAACTGCAAGCTATATGAGAAGTGGAAAGCTTTAAAACATCTCCAAGCTGTCACATATGATTGGATTGTTCTGGGGGAAACTGCTTGGAGGATACTGTTGAGTGATGCGTCCAAGAGGGGTTTTAGCGGGTGATTTATGGAAATATCAGTTCTGAATAGTGAGGTACTGGAGTTGGGAAAATATCCGCCTCTGGAGCCAATGTCCTGAATTTCTGAAACAGAAAACGAGACAGAGTCAGCAATTAGGTTTTCGGACCCTGGGACATGTTTTGCAGTAATAATAAATTGATCACGAGCAGAGATCCAGATGAGACGTCTTAGAAAGGGCATTAGAGCAGGTGAATGAGAGCGGCCTTTATTAATGCACTGGACTGTTGCCTCGTTATCGCAGTGCACTAATATGCTACTAGCCATCCATTCTTTCCCCCACAAAAAGCCGCGACTACAAGAGGGTAAAGCTCAAACAGAGCTGAGGACTGTAGCATATCTTGGAACTGTGGTGGCCATGGAGACGCGAACCAGCGTCCTTGATAGAATTCCCCAAAGCCGATTGAAGAGGCTGCGTCTGTGAAAAGTTGGATGTCAACAGGGGAAGAAACGAGATTGTTATAGAAAAGACAAGCCGTTCCACTGGTTTAGGAATGTTATCCATAGCCTAAGTTTGTCGCGACACGCCGTGGTTATTGGAATTTGGTCCTCCAGCGCGTGAACCGAAGATGCAAGTGAGAGAAGATGTGAGATGAAAGGGCGGCCTTGCGGAATGATGCGCATTGCGAAATTTAAGTGACCTAGCAGTGATAGGAGTTCGTGTTTAGAACGGTGGGAGTCATCTAGAAAAGTAGGTGCAATGAGAATTATCCGATCTATTTTCTCGATAGTATGTCGAAAATCTTGGGGCTGCTTTTACAACCGAACGGCGAAGTAGAATTTCTAACACGTTGTGGAAATATGTTTTCATCATTTCAAGTTCGTCTTATCACTGTATGAGGATGTGATTGACTATTTATGATTGAAGTATTTATTTATTTTATTTTTATTTATTTAATGAGGACACATTTCACAGTTCAAATAATACACACATATTAAAAAGAACAATTGCTGGAAAAGTGCACTTACACACTGTAATTGTCTTACACACTATATTTAACAGGTATTGCCTGTTGTTTGTAAATGAAAAAGTTATAGTGCTTTATCCAAAATAATTAAATAATGATAGCAAAAACAAGGTGCAAAGCAGTTTTAGACAGAGGTTAAGTTACCATATGCAGCTTGACTGTCTCTTATAATAGGTTTGAATTTAGAAGAACACTCTGCCTAACTTTGTTAGGACTCCATTGTATTTAATTTGTAAACAAGGTGATAAAGAAAAAATGACGTAGCCTAATCAAACTACAGCAAAGGTGAAGCAAGCGACTCCTTTTGAATCGCTCTAGCGGTTCTCGAATCTCAATTTCGTTCTCGTTGTTGAGTCAAGAATCGGTTGCTGCGGTTTTCGGATCAGCAGTACACTGAACCGAGAACTGTTTATTTCGGACATGTCCGATTGAGAACCAATGAGCTGATGATACGGAGCGACTGACTGCACGGCGAGTCTCTCTGAACCGAACGAACATTTGCTGATATGAGCGTGTGTCTGTGAAACGACTCCGACATGAATGCGAAGAAAATCTGGCGAACCGTATTTATTTAATTACAAAAACATAGTAAGTGGATCGTGGTTTCTGCACTGATGAAAACTGATTTATTGATTTTATAACTGTAAAGATCGTTTGCAACACTGCATTTGTTTGGATGCTTTAGATGTAAAACTTTGTAATAAACTATCATATTATGATGATATTTTATCTGACTGATGTTATGATTACTGACTTTATATATTTTAATGTGTAAAGTGTGTTTATCCAGCCCGCAATAGACATGACGTAATTACGTCCTTGTGAAATGACGTCATTACGTTTGAGCGCAAAAGAACTGGTGAACCGATTGTGATCCGGTTCATTGGACGGACTGTCCGAAAGAACCGGTTCGCGGAAAAGAACCAAACTTCCTATCACAACCGGGCAGGGAAGGGAAGGGTTAATCTTAGAACATAACGCAGTAGCATGTGCTATAGACCTGCCGACTGCACGCGAAATATTCCTGCAGCCTAGAACATCCTGCTGTGGAGGTCCGTGTCGAGAGCGACCCAGTAAGCGCACTGGTTCCACTGGGTTAGCCGCACGGCACACTTCTCAGAGAAGAGTTTGTGGTATGTGTAAAAATGACCTCCTCCATAGGACAGCGCGAGCTCGGCTATGATTGCCAGATAATCATTCAGCTCGCGGCGCCTTAGTGGGAAAACTGAACATATGATGTCCGTGAAACGGAAAAAAGCAATCGAAAATTCAGGAGAAGAAAGTAAGCGGGATGAATGTGGGTTGGGGTTTTTTAAAGTGACTGAAAAGTCCCCGCAGTCTATTTGACGGTTTATGTCTGACACAGGAAACAGAGAGAGTGATGACAAATCAATGTCCAAACCTGCCAGGATCTGTGCCCTGTTTTGGGCCACTGGAGGCGGCTCAGAGGAAACAGCGTTAGCTGGGACAGGCATCGGTGTTGCTGTGAGGAGAGAGAATGCAGATTTAGTTTGCAGAAGGCGGTTGGAAGAGAGAGGAACCGGGGCTGCGTCTGGAGCTTGGAAGGAAAAAATGTTAGGGGCATGAGAAAGAGAAGGATGCATCTGAGACGTATGCTCTTGTGCTGCTGGTAGAGGTAGCCCTGCGTTTGCTGGAGCTGCAGGCCACTGAAAAGAATGAGTGTTAGTAAATTGTTGATAACTTGGAGCTTGGACCGCTAGCAAGCTCGCGCTAGCATCTGCGGTGGGAGCTGGAGGCCACTGAAAATGCAAAGGATTAGGAACTGGAGGAGGAATGAGCTGAGAGGCTGAGAGGAGACCTGTGGGCCCAGCCCCAAACATCTCTGCGCCTGTAGAAGTCCATGCTAAGAAACTGTCAACAACAGGAAGGTAAATCGGCAGTCTATATACACCTCCTATCGTTGATTTTTTAATGAGCTCCTCTTGTGTTCAATTAGGTTTAATTATCTGGGTCTGCTCCACTTAACAGTTTTAATTTCCTGAATGTGTTCCTCCCGAAATTTGTTTATAAAACATCAAATAATGAATATGTCCTCCATAATTGCATACATAAAGAAATATGTTTGTGTTAGTTCAGTTGCGTTACCTGTGTCGGCAGTGTGCAGTAGACACACCCACATTAACCATTTCATTATATGACTAATCCTCTCCGAAAGGACCATAAACATTAGAGATAACATCTGAAGTTACTATTAATTTACATACATATATCATAAAGCTGATCCTGTGAGACTGAGATGCTCAATGTTTTGGCTGTACGTCAGTGATGCCCTCTGCTGGTGGGGAATAGTAAGATGGCCACTCGAGCACTTCCGGTGGCTTCACCGCCTGATGGCAGTTTAGAACGCGATGAGCCATCCAGTCATTTATATAGATCAGTGATAGCAACACACAAACACTCAGAACACCATAGCAGCTGCATAGCAACACACAAACACTCAGAACACCATAGCAACTGCATAGCAACACACAAACACTCAGAACACCCTAGCAGCTGCATAGCAACACACAAACACTCAGAACACCATAGCAACTGCATAGCAACACACAAACACTCAGAACACCATAGCAACTGCATAGCAACACACAAACACTCAGAACACCCTAGCAGCTGCATAGCAACACACAAACACTCAGAACACCATAGCAACTGCATAGCAACACACAAACACTCAGAACACCCTAGCAGCTGCATAGCAACACACAAACACTCAGAACACCATAGCAACTGCATAGCAACACACAAACACTCAGAACACCCTAGCAGCTGCATAGCAACACACAAACACTCAGAACACCATAGCAACTGCATAGCAACACACAAACACTCAGAACACCATAGCAGCTGCATAGCAACACACAAACACTCAGAACACCATAGCAACTGCATAGCAACACACAAACACTCAGATCACCATAGCAGCTGCATAGCAACACACAAACACTCAGAACACCATAGCAACTGCATAGCAACACACAAACACTCAGAACACCATAGCAGCTGCATAGCAACACACAAACACTCAGAACACCATAGCAGCTGCATAGCAACACACAAACACTCAGAACACCCTAGCAACTGCATAGCAACACACAAACACTCAGAACACCCTAGCAACTGCATTGCAACACACAAACACTCAGAACACCCTAGCAACTGCATAGCAACACACAAACACTCAGAACACCATAGCACAATGATTTTGTTAACATGGCAACAATTTTGAAGCAGTTAATTATTTAAATGATGATTAAATAAATATTTAATTCAACAACATGGCACACAAAACATTTATACTCATATAATACTTGGAATATATGGCAACTCATATGGAAACTGTAAACAGCACACATTTGCGCTGTCTTTAAGTGTCTGAAATAGACGTTGCTCAATCAGGAAATAAAATACACACATCATAACGCCGACTACTATATTTCCGAGATGATGCATGGCAAACTTTGAATTGTAATACAATTTAGTGCAATATAGAGCCTTGTATTAATTGCAGCTAAACACAGATATACGTTAATAATGAATATGTCCTCCATAATTGCATACATAAAGAAATATGTTTGTGTTAGTTCAGTTGCGTTACCTGTGTCGGCAGTGTGCAGTAGACACACCCACATTAACCATTTCATTATATGACTAATCCTCTCCGAAAGGACCATAAACATTAGAGATAACATCTGAAGTTACTATTAATTTACATACATATATCGTAAAGCTGATCCTGTGAGACTGAGATTCTCAATGTTTTGGCTGTACGTCAGTGATGCCCTCTGCTGGTGGGGAATAGTAAGATGGCCACTCGAGCACTTCCGGTGGCTTCACCGCCTGATGGCAGTTTAGAACGCGATGAGCTATCCAGTCATTTATATAGATCAGTGATAGCAACACACAAAGACTCAGAACACCATAGCAACACACAAACACTCAGAACACCATAGCAGCTGCATAGCAACACACAAACACTCAGAACACCATAGCAACTGCATAGCAACACACAAACACTCAGAACACCATAGCAGCTGCATAGCAACACACAAACACTCAGAACACCATAGCAGCTGCATAGCAACACACAAACACTCAGAACACCATAGCAACTGCATAGCAACACACAAACACTCAGAACACCATAGCAGCTGCATAGCAACACACAAACACTCAGAACACCATAGCAACTGCATAGCAACACACAAACACTCAGAACACCATAGCAACTGCATAGCAACACACAAACACTCAGAACACCATAGCAACTGCATAGCAACACACAAACACTCAGAACACCCTAGCAGCTGCATAGCAACACACAAACACTCAGAAAACCCTAGCAACTGCATAGCAACACACAAACACTCAGAACACCCTAGCAACTGCATAGCAACACACAAACACTCAGAACACCCTAGCAACTGCATAGCAACACACAAACACTCAGAACACCATAGCAACTGCATAGCAACACACAAACACTCAGAACACCCTAGCAACTGCATAGCAACACACAAACACTCAGAACACCCTAGCAACTGCATAGCAACACACAAACACTCAGAACACCCTAGCAACTGCATAGCAACACACAAACACTCAGAACTGCATAGCAACACACAAACACTCAGAACACCCTAGCAACTGCATAGCAACACACAAACACTCAGAACACCCTAGCAACTGCATAGCAACACACAAACACTCAGAACACCATAGCACAATGATTTTGTTAACATGGCAACAATTTTGAAGCAGTTCATTATTTAAATGATGATTAAATAAATATTTAATTCAACAACATGGCATACAAAACACTTATACTCATATAACACTTGGAATATATGGCAACTCATATGGAAACTGTAAACAGCACACATTTGCGCTGTCTTTAAGTGTCTGAAATAGACGTTGCTCAATCAGGAAATAAAATACACACATCATAACGCCGACTACTATATTTCCGAGATGATGCATGGCAAATTTTGAATTGTAATACAATTTAGTGCAATATAGAGCCTTGTATTAATTGCAGCTAAACACAGATATACGTTAATAATGAATATGTCCTCCATAATTGCATACATAAAGAAATATGTTTGTGTTAGTTCAGTTGCGTTACCTGTGTCGGCAGTGTGCAGTAGACACACCCACATTAACCATTTCATTATATGACTAATCCTCTCCGAAAGGACCATAAACATTAGAGATAACATCTGAAGTTACTATTAATTTACATACATATATCGTAAAGCTGATCCTGTGAGACTGAGATGCTCAATGTTTTGGCTGTACGTCAGTGATGCCCTCTGCTGGTGGGGAATAGTAAGATGGCCACTCGAGCACTTCCGGTGGCTTCACCGCCTGATGGCAGTTTAGAACGCGATGAGCTATCCAGTCATTTATATAGATCAGTGATAGCAACACACAAAGACTCAGAACACAATAGCAGCTGCATAGCAACACACAAACACTCAGAACACCATAGCAACTGCATAGCAACACACAAACACTCAGAACACCCAAGCAGCTGCATAGCAACACACAAACACTCAGAACACCATAGCAACTGCATAGCAACACACAAACACTCAGAACACCATAGCAGCTGCATAGCAACACACAAACACTCAGAACACCATAGCAACTGCATAGCAACACACAAACACTCAGAACACCATAGCAGCTGCATAGCAACACACAAACACTCAGAACACCATAGCAACTGCATAGCAACACACAAACACTCAGAACACCATAGCAGCTGCATAGCAACACACAAACACTCAGAACACCATAGCAGCTGCATAGCAACACACAAACACTCAGAACACCCTAGCAACTGCATAGCAACACACAAACACTCAGAACACCCTAGCAACTGCATAGCAACACACAAACACTCAGAACTGCATAGCAACACACAAACACTCAGAACACCCTAGCAACTGCATAGCAACACACAAACACTCAGAGAACACCCTAGCAACTGCATAGCAACACAAAAACACTCAGAACACCCTAGCAACTGCATAGCAACACACAAACACTCAGAATACCCTAGCAACTGCATTGCAACACACAAACACTCAGAACACCCTAGCAACTGCATAGCAACACACAAACACTCAGAACACCATAGCACAATGATTTTGTTAACATGGCAACAATTTTGAAGCAGTTCATTATTTAAATGATGATTAAATAAATATTTAATTCAACAACATGGCACACAAAACATTTATACTCATATAATACTTGGAATATATGGCAACTCATATGGAAACTGTAAACAGCACACATTTGCGCTGTCTTTAAGTGTCTGAAATAGACGTTGCTCAATCAGGAAATAAAATACACACATCATAACGCCGACTACTATATTTCCGAGATGATGCATGGCAAACTTTGAATTGTAATACAATTTTGTGCAATATAGAGCCTTGTATTAATTGCAGCTAAACACAGATATACGTTAATAATGAATATGTCCTCCATAATTGCATACATAAAGAAATATGTTTGTGTTAGTTCAGTTGCGTTACCTGTGTCGGCAGTGTGCAGTAGACACACCCACATTTACCATTTCATTATATGACTAATCCTCTCCGAAAGGACCATAAACATTAGAGATAACATCTGAAGTTACTATTAATTTACATACATATATCGTAAAGCTGATCCTGTGAGACTGAGATGCTCAATGTTTTGGCTGTACGTCAGTGATGCCCTCTGCTGGTGGGGAATAGTAAGATGGCCACTCGAGCACTTCCGGTGGCTTCACCGCCTGATGGCAGTTTAGAACGCGATGAGCTATCCAGTCATTTATATAGATCAGTGATAGCAACACACAAAGACTCAGAACACCATAGCAACACACAAACACTCAGAACACAATAGCAGCTGCATAGCAACACACAAACACTCAGAACACCATAGCAGCTGCATAGCAACACACAAACACTCAGAACACCCTAGCAGCTGCATAGCAACACACAAACACTCAGAACACCATAGCAACTGCATAGCAACACACAAACACTCAGAACACCATAGTAGCTGCATAGCAACACACAAACACTCAGAACACCCTAGCAGCTGCATAGCAACACACAAACACTCAGAACACCATAGCAACTGCATAGCAACACACAAACACTCAGAACACCATAGCAACTGCATAGCAACACACAAACACTCAGAACACCCTAGCAACTGCATAGCAACACACAAACACTCAGAACACCCTAGCAACTGCATAGCAACACACAAACACTCAGAACACCATAGCAACTGCATAGCAACACACAAACACTCAGAACACCCTAGCAACTGCATAGCAACACACAAACACTCAGAACACCCTAGCAACTGCATAGCAACACACAAACACTCAGAACACCCTAGCAACTGCATAGCAACACACAAACACTCAGAACACCCTAGCAACTGCATTGCAACACACAAACACTCAGAACACCATAGCAACTGCATAGCAACACACAAACACTCAGAACACCATAGCAGCTGCATAGCAACACACAAACACAAAGAACACCATAGCAGCTGCATAGCAACACACAAACACTCAGAACACCATAGCAACTGCATAGCAACACACAAACACTCAGAACACCATAGCAGCTGCATAGCAACACACAAACACTCAGAACACCATAGCAACTGCATAGCAACACACAAACACTCAGAACACCATAGCAGCTGCATAGCAACACACAAACACTCAGAACACCATAGCAACTGCATAGCAACACACAAACACTCAGAACACCCTAGCAGCTGCATAGCAACACACAAACACTCAGAAAACCCTAGCAACTGCATAGCAACACACAAACACTCAGAACACCCTAGCAACTGCATAGCAACACACAAACACTCAGAACACCCTAGCAACTGCATAGCAACACAAAAACACTCAGAACACCATAGCAACACACAAACACTCAGAACACCCTAGCAACTGCATAGCAACACACAAACACTCAGAACACCCTAGCAACTGCATAGCAACACACAAACACTCAGAACACCATAGCACAATGATTTTGTTAACATGGCAACAATTTTGAAGCAGTTCATTATTTAAATGATGATTAAATAAATATTTAATTCAACAACATGGCATACAAAACACTTATACTCATATAACACTTGGAATATATGGCAACTCATATGGAAACTGTAAACAGCACACATTTGCGCTGTCTTTAAGTGTCTGAAATAGACGTTGCTCAATCAGGAAATAAAATACACACATCATAACGCCGACTACTATATTTCCGAGATGATGCATGGCAAATTTTGAATTGTAATACAATTTAGTGCAATATAGAGCCTTGTATTAATTGCAGCTAAACACAGATATACGTTAATAATGAATATGTCCTCCATAATTGCATACATAAAGAAATATGTTTATGTTAGTTCAGTTGCGTTACCTGTGTCGGCAGTGTGCAGTAGACACACCCACATTAACCATTTCATTATATGACTAATCCTCTCCGAAAGGACCATAAACATTAGAGATAACATCTGAAGTTACTATTAATTTACATACATATATCGTAAAGCTGATCCTGTGAGACTGAGATGCTCAATGTTTTGGCTGTACGTCAGTGATGCCCTCTGCTGGTGGGGAATAGTAAGATGGCCACTCGAGCACTTCCGGTGGCTTCACCGCCTGATGACAGTTTAGAACGCGATGAGCTATCCAGTCATTTATATAGATCAGTGATAGCAACACACAAAGACTCAGAACACCATAGCAACACACAAACACTCAGAACACCATAGCAGCTGCATAGCAACACACAAACACTCTGAACACCATAGCAACTGCATAGCAACACACAAACACTCAGAACACCATAGCAGCTGCATAGCAACACACAAACACTCAGAACACCATAGCAACTGCATAGCAACAAACAAACACTCAGAACACCATAGCAACTGCATAGCAACACACAAACACTCAGAACACCCTAGCAACTGCATAGCAACACACAAACACTCAGAACACCATAGCAACTGCATAGCAACACACAAACACTCAGAACACCCTAGCAACTGCATAGCAACACACAAACACTCAGAACACCATAGCAACTGCATAGCAACACACAAACACTCAGAACACCCTAGCAACTGCATAGCAACACACAAACACTCAGAACACCCTAGCAACTGCATAGCAACACACAAACACTCAGAACACAATAGCAACTGCATTGCAACACACAAACACTCAGAACACCCTAGCAACTGCATAGCAACACACAAACACTCAGAACACCATAGCACAATGATTTTGTTAACATGGAAACAATTTTGAAGCAGTTCATTATTCAAATGATGATTAAATAAATATTTAATTCAACAACATGGCAGACAAAACACTTATACTCATATAACACTTGGAATATATGGCAACTCATATGGAAACTGTAAACAGCACACATTTGCGCTGTCTTTAAGTGTCTGAAATAGACGTTGCTCAATCAGGAAATAAAATACACACATCATAACGCCGACTACTATATTTCTGAGATGATGCATGGCAAACTTTGAATTGTAATGCAATATAGTGCAATATAGAGCCTTGTATTAATTGCAGCTAAACACAGATATACGTTAATAATGAATATGTCCTCCATAATTGCATACATAAAGAAATATGTTTGTGTTAGTTCAGTTGCGTTACCTGTGTCAGCAGTGTGCAGTAGACACACCCACATTTACCATTTCATTATATGACTAATCCTCTCCGAAAGGACCATAAACATTAGAGATAACATCTGAAGTTACTATTAATTTACATACATATATCGTAAAGCTGATCCTGTGAGACTGAGATGCTCAATGTTTTGGCTGTACGTCAGTGATGCCCTCTGCTGGTGGGGAATAGTAAGATGGCCACTCGAGCACTTCCGGTGGCTTCACCGCCTGATGGCAGTTTAGAACGCGATGAGCTATCCAGTCATTTATATAGATCAGTGATAGCAACACACAAAGACTCAGAACACCATAGCAACACACAAACACTCAGAACACCATAGCAGCTGCATAGCAACACACAAACACTCAGAACACCATAGCAACTGCATAGCAACACACAAACACTCAGAACACCATAGCAGCTGCATAGCAACACACAAACACTCAGAACACCATAGCAGCTGCATAGCAACACACAAACACTCAGAACACCATAGCAACTGCATAGCAACACACAAACACTCAGAACACCATAGCAGCTGCATAGCAACACACAAACACTCAGAACACCATAGCAACTGCATAGCAACACACAAACACTCAGAACACCATAGCAGCTGCATAGCAACACACAAACACTCAGAACACCATAGCAACTGCATAGCAACACACAAACACTCAGAACACCCTAGCAGCTGCATAGCAACACACAAACACTCAGAAAACCCTAGCAACTGCATAGCAACACACAAACACTCAGAACACCCTAGCAACTGCATAGCAACACACAAACACTCAGAACACCCTAGCAACTGCATAGCAACACAAAAACACTCAGAACACCATAGCAACACACAAACACTCAGAACACCCTAGCAACTGCATAGCAACACACAAACACTCAGAACACCCTAGCAACTGCATAGCAACACACAAACACTCAGAACACCATAGCACAATGATTTTGTTAACATGGCAACAATTTTGAAGCAGTTCATTATTTAAATGATGATTAAATAAATATTTAATTCAACAACATGGCATACAAAACACTTATACTCATATAACACTTGGAATATATGGCAACTCATATGGAAACTGTAAACAGCACACATTTGCGCTGTCTTTAAGTGTCTGAAATAGACGTTGCTCAATCAGGAAATAAAATACACACATCATAACGCCGACTACTATATTTCCGAGATGATGCATGGCAAATTTTGAATTGTAATACAATTTAGTGCAATATAGAGCCTTGTATTAATTGCAGCTAAACACAGATATACGTTAATAATGAATATGTCCTCCATAATTGCATACATAAAGAAATATGTTTATGTTAGTTCAGTTGCGTTACCTGTGTCGGCAGTGTGCAGTAGACACACCCACATTAACCATTTCATTATATGACTAATCCTCTCCGAAAGGACCATAAACATTAGAGATAACATCTGAAGTTACTATTAATTTACATACATATATCGTAAAGCTGATCCTGTGAGACTGAGATGCTCAATGTTTTGGCTGTACGTCAGTGATGCCCTCTGCTGGTGGGGAATAGTAAGATGGCCACTCGAGCACTTCCGGTGGCTTCACCGCCTGATGGCCGTTTAGAACGCGATGAGCTATCCAGTCATTTATATAGATCAGTGATAGCAACACACAAACACTCAGAACACCATAGCAACTGCATAGCAACAAACAAACACTCAGAACACCATAGCAACTGCATAGCAACACACAAACACTCAGAACACCCTAGCAACTGCATAGCAACACACAAACACTCAGAACACCATAGCAACTGCATAGCAACACACAAACACTCAGAACACCCTAGCAACTGCATAGCAACACACAAACACTCAGAACACCCTAGCAACTGCATAGCAACACACAAACACTCAGAACACAATAGCAACTGCATAGCAACACACAAACACTCAGAACACCCTAGCAACTGCATAGCAACACACAAACACTCAGAACACCCTAGCAACTGCATAGCAACACACAAACACTCAGAACACCATAGAACAATGATTTTGTTAACATGGCAACAATTTTGAAGCAGCTCATTATTTAAATGATGATTAAATAAATATTTAATTCAACAACTTGGCATACAAAACACTTATACTCATATAACACTTGGAATATATGGCAACTCATATGGAAACTGTAAACAGCACACATTTGCGCTGTCTTTAAGTGTCTGAAATAGACGTTGCCCAATCAGGAAATAAAATACACACATCATAACGCCGACTACTATATTTCCGAGATGATGCATGGCAAACTTTGAATTGTAATACAATATAGTGCAATATAGAGCCTTGTATTAATTGCAGCTAAACACAGATATACGTTAATAATGAATATGTCCTCCATAATTGCATACATAAAGAAATATGTTTGTGTTAGTTCAGTTGCGTTACCTGTGTCGGCAGTGTGCAGTAGACACACCCACATTAACCATTTCATTATATGACTAATCCTCTCCGAAAGCACCATAAACATTAGAGATAACATCTGAAGTTACTATTAATTTACATACATATATCGTAAAGCTGATCCTGTGAGACTGAGATGCTCAATGTTTTGGCTGTACGTCAGTGATGCCCTCTGCTGGTGGGGAATAGTAAGATGGCCACTCGAGCACTTCCGGTGGCTTCACCGCCTGATGGCAGTTTAGAACGCGATGAGCTATCCAGTCATTTATATAGATCAGTGATAGCAACACACAAACACTCAGAACACCATAGCAACACACAAACACTCAGAACACCATAGCAACTGCTTAGCAACACACAAACACTCAGAACACCATAGCAACTGCATAGCAACACACAAACACTCAGAACACCCTAGCAACTCCATAGCAACACACAAACACTCAGAACACCATAGCAACTGCATAGCAACACACAAACACTCAGAACACCCTAGCAACTGCATAGCAACACATCGTTTATGCGTTTATGATGTGCTGTAGTGTTGTTTTTATTCATACACTAGGCTAACTGCAAATGTTTCAACAATGATTTTGTTAACAGCATGCATTTTGAAGCAGTTCATTATTGAAATGATGATTAAATTAATATGTAATTCAACAACATGGCATACAAAACACTTATACTCAGAGTACTTACCAACACAATCATCATTTCTGAGAGAAATAGTAAAGGTGAATGCATATACGAAAAAGTTCTCCGTTTAGGTTTAGAACAAAATTCAACCCAAGCGCCTTTGATGACGTGGATGATTTCGTTACTGTTTATCATCTGTCCATCATCGTCTAAAGCTCGCCCTGAAAATTTCATTGGTCCGAACAGTTTCTGTTCGGGCATAATTATTTCTCTACTGATCAAGTCCAGACCGAACTGCCTGAGTTAAAATGTTGTGGGCGGGGCTAAATTCGGCTGGCATCCAGGCTATTATTCTATGCTAATCTGGTTTAAATTATTTTACAACATTTATTATATAGCTACACCTCGGAAAAATACTGGTGAGCTGACTACGGCCATGATTAGTCGTGTAGGCCAGTGCTTCCCTACCTTTTTTCGGTCATGGCACCCTTTGAAAATGTTCTCCAATTTGTGGCACCCCCTTGCATATGTTACTGTCGGTTTGTATCACGGTTTTAGGTAAAAATAAAGAAAATAATAAGAACAAATAATTTAAATACAAGCAGCAGCACAAATAAATACTATTGAGCAAAGATAGGCCTACTAATAAAATAAACTATGGTTTTCTAACATTAGATTTCAGGTATAGAAATTGATCACATGTAAAATAATATTGCATAATTGAGTGTATAAATTAAAGATTAATCCTATTAAACTTACAAAAGCTATTCAGTCAAGAGCAGTGAGTGATGTCCTTGTGTTTTGTTGTTTGACATTAAACAGACAGCAGTAAAGGCTACTGCCCCTTTAAGACCTAATGCTCGGATATGCGTCGTCTTTCTCGAATATATTAAGTTTACCTAAGGCATATTCAGACTATGTCTGCTAGAATACTCATCAAGATGGACATGTTGACATACTTTTTGTGAGTTTGTCCCTTCAAGAGCAAGACTTGAGAACTCAGTATTTGCGCGCTGTGAGAAGTGTGCGCGCTTTCGGATGAGTGCACAGAGACACATTTTCTAACAGCGCGCGCAAATTCTCATTCGCGTCCTCTGGCACTGCACCCGGGTGATGACGGCAAAAATTATTCGACCGTCATATTTGAACATACGGCAGCACTCGCATGCATTGAATAAAGTTTACAAAGAGAGAATTATTAGAAAAATTTGAAAACGGCACCCCGGTTGGGAAACACCGGTGTAGGCAGCCTAAAGTTTACCTCAACTCTTCACATGGTCGGACTCGGAGTCATTCAGTCTGGTTCAGCTGGTTTCGTCACAGAGCCTTTACTGTACACATGATGTTGCGCTTGTATTCAAACGGATAATGCGACTGCCTGGCGCTCGTTATCAGTTCAATAGAGTGGCGAAAGCGCCGAACGAGTTTGTCAGCGCTGTGCGTGAAATAAATGAAACAGTTCAAACGTGAAACAGTTGAGTCTATTTAGTTATTAATTTATCTGAGGTGCCGGAATGCAGTTCCGGACCATTCCGGCCCACTTTAACCCTCTGGTGCTCTTCGTTTAGGGGTTGCATTGGTTGTCTTTCCGGTCATAAGTGACCAAACACCTAAAAATTTAACTTCCTCCACCTCAGTAAAACCAATGCAATTGATTTTTCTTCAATAATATTTTTTCTTTTTAATTTTGTATTTTGAGATTATTTGATGGTATTTTTTTTATATTTATGCAATAATTATGGTCTATTTTTGCAATTGAAAATTATACAACTTTTTTTTTTTACATTTCATTTATTTATTTTCAATTATTGCAGTATTTCAGGTTAAAATAGAGACTGGGCCTTCAAAATATTTTTTTTTTTGAAGGCAGATTAGCGCCCTCTTTTGGAATTATTTAAAAAATCATGCAACCATAGGTGTAATCACTAGAGGTCTTTATGGAGAATTCCCTAGCTCTGTTTTGAACACATTTAATGATTTTTTGTTGATGGGTTTGAATATATATTTAAAAAATCTCAAAGACCATTTATTTTAAAGTTTTACATTTTTTTGTTGTTGTTAGAAATATAGATTTTTTCTGTGAATTTGTGTTTTTGCAGATTTCCCATTCATTTCCTATGGTGTCATTTTTGACCGAAGAGCTCAAGTGGGAGTATTTTTTTTACGACCACTTAGCATGCTCGAATCATGCCCTAACTTTTTTTGTGTTTACATACCTAATTTTAGAAAAGTCACCAAGTTTCATATCATTCTGATGAAGCTGTGATTTTAAAAAATTCCAAATGTGGTTCATAGGTTCAGTTTTTCATAGGTGTGTGTGTGTGTGTGTGTGTGTGTGTGTGTGTGTGTGTGTGTGTGTGTGTGTGTGTGTGTGTGTGTGTGTGTGTGTGTGTGTGTGTGTGTGTGTGTGTGTGTGTGTGTGTGTGTGTGTGTGTGTGTGTGTGTGTGTGTGTGATTGGATGTGTCAATATCACACTCTTGATGTTTCAGAGTGTCACCCCTTTACTGCTGTGTACTTTTTTCAGCATTGTGGCCGATTTGTAGATTGTACACACACAAATTCTGTGAATTTTTGTGTTTTTGCAGATTTCCCATTCATTTCCTATGGTCGGTCATTTATGACCGAAGACAATGAATGCTACTTTTTTTTTTACGACCAATTAGCATGCTCGAATCATGACTCCAATTTTTTTGTGTTTACATATCTAATGCAAGAAAAGTCTCAACATTTCATATCATTCCGATGAAGCTGTGATTTTTAACATTTCAAAACAGAACATTTTCCGGTCAGAAATGACTGAAGAGCACCAGAGAGTTAACCCCTGGATATTACTAACCGTCACTAAATTTTATCGTGAAACCGGTAATCGTTTCATCCCTAAGGCTCTATGAACACACTCATAAACAGACTATAATTCAAAACATCTATTCAGCTATGGGAATACAGACATTAACAAATTATTATCATTGCTCACCCCTGTGTTGCTTTTAGGGCAACATTCTTGAAAATGTTTTCCCATTGTCAAACTGCAAAGTGCGAAACAACCCCTCTGGGACATTGTCAGCTTTGACCTGAACAGACATCAATCGCGGTCTTCCCATTTTTGGGGGGGTTGGTTGGGACGTTACGGTGTGTGTGTTTATGTTTGTGTGCACATGTGAAAGAGAGAATGCTGTGGACAGCGTTCATGAACCGATTGTTCTGCAGTCTGTAAATTACATCTCTCTAGGGAGCAGTGCTCTTAGCTGCAGGAAGTTTCCTACTCGAAGGAGGATTAATGAGGGAAGTTTGAACACTGCACAGACCCCAGACCTTTAGAAACTCTGACCGTAGTTAAACACGTCCCCTTCAACCTTGCATGCTCTCTCCTCTGAGGAGGCTAGTGCGGATTCAGTTTCAGACTTTCATTTAGCACACTTTTTTTTGACATGTATTGCCAGGTTTAGTGCAATTCTTAATTTAATTTATATCATTTTTTTAATAGTTCAAAGGTGGGGCAACATCGCATAAATTCCATAAATTTGCATAAATAAACTTTACATAAATTCGCATAAATTCCACGAACGTCATTAAAAAAAGTTGCTTCTATTGCTCTCATTTGTAAATCGCTTTGGATAAAAGCGTCTGCTAAATGACTAAATGTAAATGTAAAAATAAACCAAACTTTAGTGTCTCTTAAACATCATTGCTAGAGTAGTTTAAGACCACCTTGAGTGACCTTTCAGTGTTCATTGGGTGATGTGTGTAATCATTTGACAGTTGTATATGCATTTAGACACTGCCACAATAGAGCTAAAGCAAACTAAACTAAACCAAACCAAACTAAACAAATCTCTCCCTGGTGTTTTGTGAGCTGGTACTGGGAATTACTTCAGTACCATGTTTAAATTGCCATCACAAACACCACATTTTGTTTCATTTGAATGAATAGGTTTTGCACGATACTAATGAAAACCGTATACTGTATGATACAAACATGGCATTCTTTGTAAATCACATATTGACTGGTGGTCACATCTTTCTTTTTAATGATCTTATTTTTCCCTGAAGTCTATATTTATAGTGCTGGTCAAGCTTTCTTGCGACAGAAGTCATCATTTGAGCCATTGCACTAAAGAAAGCTGTTTTTGCTTTTGTATCGGCAAGCAAATTGCCTGTGTTTTGATTGGCCAACCTCTTCGAATGTGATATTACTTACAGGTTAGGGGGGTTTCTGTCATGTCCAGTGTCGTTCTCAGTGATCCATCCTTCAGCCCATTTTTCAAAGCTGATAATTTCATACACAAAAAAAACTAAATGGGTAGTTTTGATGTATACAAAAATTGATGAATCGCTGACAATTTCTGAAATGTCATCCATGACAATTACCTGCACTGTAAAAAAATCTTAGGTTATTTTTTCTACCCAAATCCTGGGTTGAGCCTTTTGAGTCATTTTGTGGGTTATTTTTTCAGTGTTTGGGTAGTTTTTGTGTTACCCAGATCTTGGGTCAGACGTAACAACCCAGTGTTTGGGTAGTTTTTGTGTTACCCAGATCCTGGGTCAGATGTAACAACCCAGTGTTTGGGTAGTTTTTGTGTAACCCAGATCCTGGGTCAGACGTAGCAACCCAGTGTTTGGGTAGTTTTTGTGTAACCCAGATCCTGGGTCAGATGTAACAACCCAGTGTTTGGGTAGTTTTAGTGTTACCCAGATCCTGGATCAGACGTAACAACCCAGTGTTTGGGTAGTTTTTGTGTTACCCAGATCCTGGGTCAGATGTAACAACCCAGTGTTTGGGTAGTTTTTGTGAATCAACTATGCAGGGTTAAATAAACAACCCTATTTGCTGGGTAAAATTAACCCAGCATGTGTTCTGTCCTATATTTACCCAGCCCTTGGGTTAAAAACAGCCTAAATTGTTCCAGCCCAGTGTTTTTAGAGTGTGGTCTTGCAGTTTAGTTTGTATGATATTTTTGAGGCAGGTCATTTTCAGTTCTGGAAACTGAACGTAAACCTTCTTCAAATACATCTGAGATGATTTTACATGTTCAATTTATTATCATATTCATGTACAATCAGCATATGTACTAAATATCAGAGAAGACTCACTTTAAATAATTGTAATCAAATATAAAATCACATTTTCTTATAAATCTAAGCACACAAATTGAAATGCAGCTCAGTTGCACAATTTAACTGTAGCTGAGCATATATTGAGAGATATTAAGCATGTCCTGCCATTTTATCTCAGATGTTGATTACTCTGACATGTCCATTGTTGTCAGATCAACAGAGCACATGTAAGTATAGCTTTTCCACATAAAATTAATGATTTGCTGAATGATATATTAAAGGACATATAGTGTGTACAACATCACGTTTAAATTGCTGATACTGCACTCCTCCAGATAAGATTGATTGCTTTTTCGTCGAAACTGTTTATATTTTCTCTCTTGGTATATTTAGAAGGTCATTCCTTAAAGCTTAAACACATTTCTCGCTGGCTCGGTTTTTGAGATTGCAAATCTGGTCCATGTTGCCAGCTCCAGTGGTCACTCCAAAGGAAACAAAGCTTGAAGGGAACGTGTTTACGAGTGGTTCTGATTTCGTAGAAACGTACTCCAATCTCGCAAGAAAAACAGAGATTAGATAGGATTTACGCAGAGCTCGAACACGGCCAGAAATCCAAATGGCAACACTCGACAAGTAGTTTAAACACCCCGACCTTCATTTATTTAAGAGGACCTGATGGAATCGCAACAGTAACATGTTGATTGTTGGCTTTCGGGAGATAATTGCGATTCACAATCAAGTACAGTACCTACTGGTTGATAAAACTGAACCAGAGGCTAAAATAAACAGAGTAATCAAAAGAGTTATTAAGAAGACAAGCCATGAGATTGCAGTTACATTTCAGTGGGTTCATGTTGTCTTGGGAACTGAGCGCTGTGTTTATGCGAAGACTCTAAAATTGTCAACCACGACAGGCATTTGCTTGTGACCTTCTGAAATTGCTCCCGTTAAAATGTCCAGCTTTTGTCAGTCGTCCAAGCTAGACTTCACAGTCATTTCATCCATATGCATGTTTTATGGCAAAGACCTGGTCCAATAAACACAATGAACGATGACAGAGAGTGAAATAACGATAAAAACACCAGGTGTTAGCATCTTATTTCTGTTATATTGTCTTGCGTTATATACGGGTCAATACTACGGCAATATATGATCATATATATATATGCCTTAATATATAATGTTATAGGATAAAACATTAAAGGGTTAGTTCACCCAAAAATTATCCCATAATTTAGTATGCCATTTTGATATTAATTTTGAAAATTTGTCACTCTAAAATTGTGCAATTTTCACTCTAAAAAATCTAATCTTGTTTGATAAACTTACAGAAATAATTTTGATGTGTGTGTCGTGCAATTAAATCGGTCATTCAATTGTTAGAATAAAAAAGTTGCTTGTCTGGATAAAATAGGACTTTTGGTGTTATAAATATAATTGATTGTGAAGCAATTTTATCACCAGTGTTGTATCAGTTCTATCATAGCCTATTTAACTGTTTAACTCTAGGGGAGTTGGAAAATGAGCCTATTTTCAAAAAATGTGGAGTGTTCCTTTAAAGTCACCATGTATTCAAAATTTTATTTTTTATGGAATGTCGCTGTATTTATTATATTCGATTTGTCCGTGCACATTATTATTTTTAAACATGAATGTGCCCTCCTAATCAGAATAACTTCCCCTCTCTCTTGCAACGACATCTCTTCTCTGATGATGTGTTTACTGGTGTGAGGGCGGGGCAACCTGTCACTCAAATGAGATCAACCAATAGCAAACCACAACCATCCAATCAATTCCCCTTAAACAATCAAGTCCCGCCCTACATTGTTTCTTGTTGGGGAAGCCATTTCATAGCCTGGTCTTACCAGACTCACCTACTCTTCATTTGTGCAGAGAGTCTGGCCGCTCTCCATTGACAAACGTTAACTTCCTTGAAGGCGGGAACTCTGTTGAAGTTTAAAACTATTGGATCTGCCCAGAGCCGCTCTGGATCTGCCATAACCAATTGCCAACGTTTGGTGGTGATGTATATCATGCGCCGTTCGCCTCTGTTTCTCGAATGGAAAAAATCCGTAAAAATAACTGTGCAGATTGTGCACGCCACCTCAGTGATAAAACCTAAAACCTGTGCATTCGGATTGTGATTTATTCACAGTGGAGGGAGAGGTTTGTGATTGTGAACACGCTGCTCACGTGGTCCGTGACATGATTGTATGCTGTAAAATGTAATATGCTTGGTATGATAAGAATAAATGCTGCCGTAAACAACGGCCCAATTCAAACGCTTACGTGCTTTTCTTCTTTTTATTTTTTGAGCGGTGATGAAATGTATTGCTCTTGAAAATACTTGCCAGCATTTAAAGAAATACAAGTCTAGAAATGCATTCAAATTACAGCGAAGCGCAACCGTACGGTGCTCTGCAGAGGTCAAAAAGGATATAAACAGTGAATTTTGAAGTGATATATTCTTGAAAACTTAGAGATGTGGATTTGGACAGCAGTTAAATGACTACACGACCTTGGTGTTTGTCTAAAACAGTCGGTAATTTGGCCGGGGATTTTTACGCGGGTGGTGGGAGACGGACGACAATAAAATCACTGACTAGCCCCTGTAATTGATGACAATGCCTTCCGACCCCACAAGATACAATTACCGTCTGAATAGGGCTTCAGCAACTCCTTCACCACTAATGGAGCAAGCTGAAAAATCTAACTTTTCCCGAACCCTGTGGGGAGGAGGGCCACAACATCATGGCCACCAACAAAACTCTAAAATGCAAAGATTGTTCTTGCTCCGGCTTTAACTTCTGGATATTCGGCAGCGGTGCCACAACGGACCGAATGGCTTCGCCATTACTGAACTACAACTCAATGTAGCGCACGACATCAGCGTCATCGTTCTTAGCCACTCCCTCTGTTCGATGATTGGACCGGTAAAAATTTGTTCGGAGAAAACCTAAGAATATACCGCAGTCCCAGACGGAGTACTGAAGGAAAATGAAAATTGAGCGATACAATAGGGATGAATCACTTATGCTATGAAATGCTGGGCTGTCTAATGCCATCTATGTTTTTTTTGCAAGTTTAGATACAGAGAAATGTTTTTATCAGTTTGCTCTTCTACATGCATGAATGTGAGGGTTTTATGTACCCATTGCCTGTGATCACTATACCAGAGAAGTCCTCCATAGTGTACCTTTATATTATAATAACACAAGCATATTCATTCAAGTTAACAAGTTCAAGTTAATGAGATGATACAACAGGGAGTTGTGTCAAAAAATCATTTCCAAGGACAAGAAAAGTTGACACGCGTCTTACGTTTTACCATTAGGCCGCTCTTGTATTTCATATCTCATATCATCATCTGTGCAAAACCTGCTTAAAACAGCCTAATTGTAATGTAACCAAGCCCCTGAAGACGTGTTGGGTCAAATCTGAAGCGAAGGGTTGCCCAGGAGTATTAGACCACTGTAGATCACACACATGATTAAACAAGCATGAAATGTGATTGAAAGCACTTTCTAGCTCTCTGGCTACAGTCATCACCTTGACTCGCTTCAAGCTGAGGATAATGATTAAAAGGCAATCCAAAGCAATTAGCCATATAGCTACTCGATTTCAAAATATATCAGCCAATTTGTCAAGATTTCATCATATCTGAATGATTGGGCCAAATAGAGTCCAGTTGATTGAACTTTCTGGGAACTGAGATATGGCTAATTGTTGGGGTTTCCGTTGGCAATGAAATTGGACTTGCATAACAATATGCGATCACAAGGTAGAGATCAGCTTTTGACCTCTTTTTACACATTTTGGGCTTGCTTTACTTAAACGTTTTACAGTTTACAGCTGTTCTTTAACCGCCAAAGCCTAATTGTGTTTATATTCAGAGTGCATGAAGATGCATCACATTAGGTTTGATGTGATGATTTCAAGCTCATTGGTTCTCATGTTTTTTTTTTAACAAATTGGGATCATATGGGTTTCAGAAGTCTTTGAATGTCATGCACAAGTCAGATGGACCTACTTTTTAATTACTAATATGTTGCTTTTTGTCTTTTTTTTCAGAGCTTGCAAGTCTGGCATGAAAAAGAACAGTGTGAACACTGTGCTAAATGTGGATTTGAAATGACACGAAGGTGAGTAAATGATGACAGAAGTTTCATTTGTGGATGAGATGATAGCAACAGGGCCAGACCGTAGCATAGGCAACATAGGCAGTTGCTAAGCACCCTCAAACATATCCCTCAGTTGATAGTGTAATAATATCATATTGGCGAAACTGATTTGACAAATGCTCCAGTGTGTATTTGTGTTTATGCAATGGAGATTGTCAAAGGGTTTCTATTTACAACGTGTTTTGCAGTGAAGCCAATCACAGACGTGTGTGTTGATCAATGGCCAATCAGAGGTGTTTAAGTTAGTCAGAATCCACTCACCGCTCAAAGCCTGTGTTTTTGTTGAAAGACTGTGAAAACTTGCATAATGCCAGATTGTTCGATGGTGGAGAATCCACTCATACAATTATCACTCTCATCTGAGACAACGTCACACTGAGTGAGAATGGCTCTAATTTACATGTATTTCTTTTTACCTGAAACTTCGCCCAAACTCCTGATTCCCTCTCCTGAGGAGATCACCTGAGATATACCCAAAATCTATTGGATTTAATGTCAATTCTGTATTTGATATTGTTTGAAATGTCTCAGTGCGACTGGTACAAAAATAACCACAGAAGTATACAAGAAGTTAATAAAAGTCTTTAGAGCTTAGAGATATTTTACTTATGATGGTGGGTGTGGCCTTTGGAGCCATTTGATTTCTTTTCAAGGCAGACAGATGGGAGTGCAATTCAATTTTGAATTCCCTTTGTTATCAGATGTTTCCATTTGAAAGAGGTTTCGGTCTGGTCTGAGTTACTTAGAGGTCCCATGGCATGGATTTTTTATTTTATTTTATAATGTATTCTGAGGTGTACTTATATTGTTAGTATGATTTTTACATCATAAAATGTCATAATTTAGAAATAAAAGGCATTTTTTCTATACTGTTTGCCCTCTGGCTGAATGCCCTGTTTCAAGGGGCGTGTCTGCTGTGAGACTTCAGTAAAAACGCCCACTGTTGTGATTGGCTGAGGGGGCGTGGTTTAACAAGGTCTATGAGGCACAGAGAGAAGGAGAGAAGAAGGAGAAGGAGAGAAGAAGGAGAAGGAGAAGGAGAGAATGCTGCCAGAGAGAAGGATGGACCTGAGTTCACTTCTCATCAGTTCTCTCAGCACGTCTCAGTTCAGTGAACTGTTGTTGTTACTAGCATATACTTCAGGTTATTAGTTTATTTCTAGTTGGAGGGGCTGTCACTCATGTCATGAAGTTAGTAACTTTAGTAAATGATGGATCAGCGCTGACTCGAGACGCGAACCGTTTAGAACAATTCAGTCCGATTTGGTGAACTGGTTCGACCGGTTCACTAAAAAGAACCAGTTCAAAAGAACGATTTGTTCGCGAACCGGACATCAATGGACCAGAGACGGAGCGATTGCTAACAAAGTTATTTATAGTAACTACTAGGGGTGACCCCGAATAGTCGAAGATTCGATGCATCGATATGCGGAGCCTGATTCGACCACCGATCTCACTGTCGAATCTTCGCGGGTGTTATGAAATGAGGATCATACCATTTTGGCAATATGGGGGTGCGTAATGTCTAATTTCACACAGAACTACTGGTTTTGTACGGTTATATTAAGTTATATACAGCGTTTAATTACGATAATGCTGTAAAACAAAAAACGTGAAAAGAAAGAAGCGCTCAATCAATATTTTTAACGTGTGTGTGAATAAATCCAACCACCCCTGTGACAGATTTAAGTTTCACTTTCCCTGATCCGTGAAAGACGAGGCGCATCTTGCGGGAGGGATTACTAAATGTCTGGACTTTCGTTGTTTTAATAATTTATTTATTTTTATTTTATTTATTGGTCACTCAGGGTTACTTAATTTAACTGTGGCTTGTGTTTTTTCAGGAAAAACAGTGAGAGCTCTCCGCATATAGTATACGTTCATAAAATACTTTCACTTCAAACCCACTAAATCCCAGCCTCAGCCCATTCAGAAGTACCGGTACTTGGGTAGAAACCTATACATAGAAACCTGTCAAAAATGCTTATTTTAAAGAAAGATGTCAGACGGACTAAGAGGCTTTTGCATCTGAAGTCTTCATATGTTCCCCTGCACTTTGGCATTTTGCACACATTTATTATGCTCCCTGTGACTTGATTTCGTTTTTATCTATTTTTTTATTATTAGTAATGTATATTCTGTTCTAATTTAATTCTGTAAATTAATGCTTTTTATAGTTTTTCGTTGTCTCGATGTTGCGCTGCAGCTGCACTGAAAGCATTGCTGGCACAGCAATTTTGCCGATTTAATTTAATTTCGCAAAATGTGAAATGCAAATCCTGTCTGCAGTCAGTGTCTTCTTTTCCTCTCTAGGCAGGTATTTTGTTTAGGTTTATTTATCAAAATGTTCGTTTATATATTTGTGTGATGTTCTGTATTTCGATCGCGGCTTTAAATTGTTATGAGAAAACGTTTTACGAATGTTTATCCACTACATTACCTTTTATTTAAACCTAAATAAGAAAGCCATTGTCAGTTCGTCTGTCATTGGCAGGCAGTTTTGGTCGCTTTATTAAAAGTTGTTGCTGTGTGGAGTGTGTCAAATAAAATAAAAATAGTTTTACCCTCCTGCTGACTGTCGTGCCCCTCCCAGTCCCAACCCATTCACACACACATAGATGATTCGACTATAGAAAGATTCGACAATTCTGATTCGAATGTGTAAATCATTATTCGGGGACACCCCTATAGTAACTACTGAGTTGTGAGAGAGCTGTCAGCGCTGTGAGTTTATTTTGTTTGTGTCTGAGAGTTCGGAATAAACACGAGTCCCAGTCATGCCGAGTCCGTCTTCATCATTATGCTACCAACTTTGTAACACATGTAATGTACCATTACAGCTGTCGAGATGAACAAGTTACGAGTAAGTGTTGATTATAGCATTATTTTTAGATATTTTCCTATCATATGAAAAGCGTCAGTGACGCGCATTGAGTACACAGCGCAAATAAAGACACAACAGCAGTAATCGAATGTAATCCAGTTTATTGTGGGAATAGCTGGCTAGCCTAGCCGGATACCCTCACGCTTACCCCCCTTCTGCTGAATCTCATGCCGCGTTTGGTGCCTCCGCTGTGGGCCAGATGCAGTACTGGGGGCAGTGTTGGGGGTAACGCATTACAAGTAACTTGAGTTACGTAATAATATTAATTTTTCAAAATAACTAGTAAAGTAACGCATTACTTTTCAAATTTACAACAAAATATCAGAGTTACTTTTTCAAAAAAGTAATGCAAGTTACTTTTTCTCATTAATTTGACTGACAGCTCTCCTGCCCCCATGTTGAGAAAAATAAGTGCAGAGGCGTTGTGTGTAAACATGAGGGTTATTGTAGTTCTAGACTAAATGTGAGCATTTATTTATCTCACTTGCACAATAAAGATTCTGTACTCCTCAAAATGAATAAAATCAGTCAAATTCAAAATCAGAGTACTATGCAAACCTCCAATAGTTAAATGTTAAATAAAACAACAATTTTTATGCATAATCTACCTTTATATTTAATTTACCAATGTCTTGCTGCTGACCTTTGATGGTGAAAATTACTAGATTTTTTGTTTTTATTGGTAAAACTTTTTTCTCCTGCATCCTATTCTTCCATTATCCAGAATGGCAGCACAGCAGAGCTGCGCCCTCTACTGTTCATGCGGGAATCTGCATTTTTACCTCAGCCTGGGGCTTATTATTTCAATTTTGGTATGAAGAGGTCTTTATCGTTGCACAAAAATATAACTTTTTTGTTATAAACAAAAACAAGCCCAACCCAGGTGAGAAAAAGTAACGCAAAAGTAACGTAATGCATTACTTTTCTTAAAAAGTAACTAAGTAACTCAATTAGTTACTTTTTAAGGGAGTAACGCAATATTTTAATTAGGGTTGGGTACCGAACTCTGTACTTTTAAGGGCACCGACCGAATTACGTCGGTACTACCGAGTACCGATTCACATTAAATATACAGATTCAATCGGTACCAAATTTTGGTACCTGAGAACGCATCTGGTGATATAGACTAGTGTCTGTGAATATTAAAACCGCAAAAAAACTATTTAAATACGAATCCTGCGTGTCTCTGTGCGAATGAATGCCGTAGAAGCACGGTTTACCACACACACACACACACACACACTCACTATCGCGCTATGAAGGTCGCATGTTTCCATCTCTGCCGTCTCATATGAGGACATGAACGCAGGAACGTCATCTCCAGAGCCACTGAGAGTCACTTTATGAGCATTTTACCGTGTCATTTGAGAAAAACTACCGTCATATCATAAACACAGAAACTCAAAGGAACGGCAACCCGTCAAACTATAAGTCCGGTTTATCTTGACAAATACATCACTGTATATGTAGAATTTAGTAGAATTTAGATGTCTCAATTAATAATACTAACACAAATGTAATAATAATAATCAAAAGTTTATTTTTTAAGTAATAAATTAAAAAAATTCTGTTTTAATGTTTTAATTTTAACCATATAAAGCTCAGTTGTGCAGCAGTTTGTTTGACAAATTTTTTTAATTAAATTAAAAGATAAATTAAATGAATGTCTTATGTCTTCATTTGATTACCAGAAAATACACAGCACATAATTTGTGGGAAATCTTTTCATAGAAATGAAATTAAAAAGAAAAAAATAATATGGTTGTTTTTATTAATTAAATTTAAGTACCTAGTAGCCTACTATCTAGTAAATATTACAGTATACAAACATCACAGACAATGGCAGACAGAGGCCAGGGCAGCTCTGGCATAATGTCAATAACACTTCTATAAATGACTTACAGGTTATTTATAGTTATTGATGTAAATCCCTAAAGTACCGAAAAAAGGTACCGTTGGGTACCGGTACCGGTACCGATACCGATACCGGTTAAAATGTGAACGGTACCCAACCCTATTTGTAATGCATTACTTTTCAAAGTAACTTTCCCCATCACTGAGTGGGGGTCGGTGATGTTGAAGGCCGACCGGTCAGTGCAGCCCGAGCTTCGGCATGCGTGAGGTTTATCTCTAAAGATGTGGCTCTGCCAATATTGAGCAGAAACTCACGACTGTATGCTCATTTTAGAACCGATAGACGCGACGAGGACATACAAAAACACTGACTCACAAGATGAAAACAGTTTTTTTAATCGAAGCTGCTGCTCTCCTTATGTTTTTCTGTTGCTTCAGTTAGCATTAAAGCTAGACTATGTAACTTTTCCGTCCACTAGAGGTCGCCTGTTCAAAACAAAGGCGTAGTTTGATGACGCCACGTTTGAGCGCAGAATCTCGGGACATGTGGTCTTCACCTCACAGCCGGTGGGAAACAGTCAGGATAGGACTCGGGCAGAAATCATGTTCATGGATGCGATTATTAACATTACTGTAGTCTGAAGCAGAGCAGGACCGAGTGTTGTGGAGCTGAGCAAGGCCGCAGGAGCGATTGAAGAGCGGGACTGTTATTATGGCATAGTCGCTGTCGGGACTTTTATTATGACACGGTTGACGGCGCCACTTCCTCTTCTCCAGTGCTGAGTGGGAGGTAACGCAGCTCTGTTTATCGTATTAGATATATCTGAGTGTGTTGAAAAGGAAGTTATGACGTTCGCTCGGCGGCTGCTATGACACTTGTTCACACTGCAGTGAGAGTAAAGTGTTCCCTTTCAAAAGCTACACTCAATGCTGCATAAGCTTATGCAAATGGGAATGTCTTTGACATAACCAGCTGTGAAAATAGTGTGAAAACACGTCAATGAAATTGACCCGGAGGTATTTATAGCCTCGGCCGGTGACGTCATAGGCGCACCTGCTGCACGAGGCTATAAATAGATGAGCTTCCGCTGGAGCAAACCAGGTCTTTTTGTTTTCAGACCAACTCTGTGTTATGGTGTGTTACAAAGTCTCTGAAAAAAAAAAAAAAAAAAATTCTCTCTCTCTTTCAAGACTCAACTCGAGATCTTTGTTAGGAGTTAGTTTTCAACATGGCAGTGTGCAGATTTCTCTCTCTTTCTCATCTCTGTTACAAAGAAACATATGTGGAAAGAGTTCTAGTTAAATCTGATCAGTTGGAAACAAGTCAGCAGAGTAAAACGCTGTATATCCATGTTCTCTTTCAAATAACAGAACTGGATGCACACGTTTATTGCTGTGTGTGTTTGGGGAAGAGCACATGCGGTCGCTGCATTGAGTCAGACGAGTGCGAGCATTGCAAGCCTTTACAGTTAGAATGCTTTATGCTCGTCTGGGCTACTTTCAGTCCGCACCAGTTTTCGGAGCTCTCGAATGGGTTTGTTGACGAGCAAGAGACGGGTCCGTCCCTTTCGCTTGCTCGCTCAACAAATGCATGTTTCCCCGCGTGATCCCGAAGCGCGCTCCGGCGTTTCTTCGGCTCGCGCGGGGAATGATGATGAATCTCTGGGTCCGCGGACCTCGAGCAGCCGCCTGCGATCGTTCCTCACATGATAGTGAATCCATACGAGGAATTTATCGAGGTGGTTGTTCGCGCGGTGGCCAGGGCAGTCTGGTACCGTGAATGAGAGATCCCCGAACGCAGTGAGCTTGAGGTTTCTGTCTAGAGAAAAAAAAAAAAAAAAAACATTTACTTCACGTGTTTTTGTACCCTTGACGTCGACATTTTCGACTATCATGGGTGCGAAATCGCGTGGATATGTGAGAATACCCCAGGTGGGAAACGCTCACGAGCTATCTCTCGCCTGGGTCTGCATTTTCATTAAAGAGACAAACCTCCCCATAAAGCCATGTAGAAAATAAACGTCGGCTGTCATGGGCAAAGCTTATATATATGAATTATATATTGTATATTATTTTATATGGAATATATATATATAATATATTATTTTATATGGAATATATATTGTATATGATTTATATAAGAATAATAAATATAAAGGGACAGGCTGGTGCTGCGCTGCACACTATGGCTGTCTTGCAAGCATATCAGGCTGACCTTCTGAAGGATTTGAGTGGTTCATTTGGTGACTCAGTTAACTCTGTAGTGGCCAGATTTAAAGGAGTGGAAAAAACATGAAGTGTTCACTCAGTTTCTTCCTCAATGCACTCAAGGGGAGGGGCTATCAGCCACAAAACCTCTCTTCAGTCCTTCAAGATTTAAGGGGGTAATAAGCAGATTGTGGCGAGTCGCGCTCTCCCTCGTAAAGACTGGAGACCGGCTCGTCATCCTCAACAACCTCCCAGGGCAGACTTCGTCAATATAAGAAGTCCGGTGGTCTGGTGCCCAGTCTGCCCCCACGGGACAGGGCGTGTCAAACATTTGCTCGCCCCACCCCGTTATCCTCAAAACTACTCCATCCCCGCCGCCTCTGGTGATTCGGGGGGGCAGTGGTTTCCAGTGAAATGTTAGACGTTCAGTGTTTAAATCCTGCTATCATCCAGGACATAGAACGTCTAACATCCCCTCAACAGGAAGTGTTAAAATTGTCACTCTCAGAGTCTCAGGCAGCGTGTGAACTTCTGCCAGGCGTTTCTGCATGGGTGTTAAGCACAGTAAAAATTAGTAAACTAATTTATTTGTCATCCTCCTTGTTTGAACGGCGTGGTCTCCACTTCCGTGAAGGCGGAGTTGGCGTTTGTACTGTCACAAGTGACAGCAGTTACTTCCTGGTCCCCAGTAGGGTGGGGGGGGGGGTGTCTAATCTCAGATCTTCGAGTCTTAAACCGTGAAGCAGTTAAAGTACTCAAGGTCAAGATGTTACAGTGAAGGCGGTCGTGTCGCATATTCAACATTGTGATTGGATTCGGCACGATTGATCCGAAGGACGCATGTATTCGCATATAAAGTCTGCCACAACACAGGAAGTTCCTGAGGTTCGCTCTTGGGGGCAAAAGCTTACCAATTTCGGGTCTTCCATTTGGCTAGCCTTGTAACCGCACATAAACAAAATGTATGGATGTATTACCGGCTCCATTGGGATTCCGGGGCATTCAAATTTTGAATTACAAAGGCGATTGCTAAAATTAGCACAATCACATGAGATGGTGCTTCAACACAGTGTGTTGGCTCATCTAGTTTCTCTAGGGTTGAGACTCAACACCAAGAAAAGTGTTCTTTCTCCTGCCCAGAGAACGACTTACCTAGGGTTTATTCGGTTTTTGGTCACAAGGTGGGCACAATGGTTTCCCGCTTGAATCAAGACCATTCAGTATTCCCTGAGCAAAGTCAGGCTAGACCAAGATCTTACTGATCATCAGCACCAGAGTGTTAGGTCTAATGGCATCAGCATCCACGGGTTTCCCTTTGGGGTTGTTGCACATAAGACCGTTTCAGTTGTGGCTCAAAGCCAGAGGACTTAGGGCCAATCCTCAGGCAAATAAAGTGGCGCGCCATGTGGCTTCGTACACTAACTATGTGGTTCAGACCCCGGTTTTTGCCTTGGGTCCCACTCTAGGCGTACCTTGTCGTCGCAAGTTGCTAACGACGGACGCTTCCCTGACGGGCTGGGGTGCGGCCTTAAGTGGTCGTCCAGCCCAACGGGAATGGGAGGGTCATCAACTCAGTTGGCACATCAACTGCCTCGAGTTGACGGCTGTATTTCTGGCCCTGAAATACTTTCTCCCCCAATTGAGGGGCTGTCATGTCCTAGTGCGGGTGGACAGTACAGCTAAATATCTTGCATATAATCACCAGTACAGAGCTGACCACAGGGAGTGGACCTCTTCGCCTCTTCTCAGACAGCGCAATGTCCCTGCTTCTCTCTGTCACCCAGCCCCGCTGGGTCTGGATGTGATGGTTCATACATGGCCCAAAATGTGTCTGTATGCCCTCCTTCCAGTCGCTCTGCTCCTGGGAGTTCTAGCCGGGGTTCGCCAACAAGGGTCTTGCTTCTTATCAATAGCGCTGCGTTGGTCGAACAGGGTTTGGTTCTCGGAGATAGTGTCTCTCCTCAACGGCTCGCCTTGGGCGATTCCGGCGAGGAGGGACCTTCTGTCTCAGGCAGAGGGCACGATATTCCATTCCAGGCCCGACCTGTGGAACCTTCATGTTTGGCCCCTGAAGGGCACCAACTGAGGGACACGGGGCTTTCGCCTGCAGTTATTGAGACCATTCTAAGTGCTAGAGCTTCCTCCACTCGGAAGTTTATGCTAATAAATGGGGTGTCTTTGAAAGGTGGTGTACGACACAATGTAGATTCAGTCAACTGCCAGATAACTTCAGTTCTGGATTTTCTGCAAGAAAAGTTGTCATCAGGCACCTGCCCCTCCACTCTCAGGGTTCATGTGGCCGCTCTTTCGGTTTGCCACGCCTTGGTGGATGGGGTGCCGCTCGGGTGTCCTCTACTCGCTCGCTTCATTCGTGGGGTAGGCGGTTGAGGCCACCTGTTAGAACCAAGATCCCTTCATGGGACTTAGCTTTAGTCTTCGAGGGTCTGGTTGAGACCCCCTTTGAAACATTAGCTTGCCCCTCCACTCTCAGGGTTTATGTGGCCGCTCTTTTGGCTTGCCACGCCCTGGTGGATGGGGTGCCGCTTGGGAGGCATCTTCTGCCTGCTCACTTTGTTGTGCCAGGCAGTTGTGGCCTCCATTAAGAGCCAAGATCCCTTCATGGGACTTAGTTTTAGCCCTCGAGGGTCTGGTTGAGACCCCCTTTGAACCTCTAGAATCAGCGTATGACGAACTTCTGACTCTAAAGATGGTTTTTCTTATGGCTATAACTTCTCTGAAGAATTGGGGACATGCAGGCTCTGTCAATATCGCCATCCTGCTTAGACTTTGCCCCAGGTTTGGTGAAAGTGATTTTGCATCCCCGCCCTGACTACCTGCCTAAGGTTCCTTTGTCGACTGTACATCCTGTCACTCTTGAAACCTTCTGCCCTCTGCCGTTCACAACGCCGGATCAGGAGAAACTTCATAGACTGTGTCCAGTCCATGCTCTTCAGGCCTACGTCCACCGCACTAGCCAGTGGCGTAAGTCAGAGCAACTGTTTGTTTGCCATGGGGGCCGTAACAGAGGTTCTGCCACCATCAAACAATGTCACATTGGGTCAGGGATGCTACTGCTCTTGCCTATGAGGTGCGCGGTCAAGCTTCGCCTATAGGATTAAGGGCTCACTCCACCAGGGGAGTCGCTTCTTCTACTGCGTTAGCAAGGGGTGCTCCCTTACAAAGTGTTTGTGATGCGGCAGGTTGGTCCTCTCCGCACACATTCTTAAGACTTTATAGCTTGGATGCTCATGCCACTCTGGGCTCTCATGTCCTTGAGTCGACATCACAGGCTAATGCCTGAGGCTTCTTGCGTTCTTGTGCACACCTACACAACCGTAAGGGGTCCAGGCACCATCAAGCACGGCGGCGTGGGTATTCTCGTTCCCATTTGCATAAGCTTATGCAGCATTGAGTGTAGCTTTTGAAAGGGAACACTTGGGGTTACTTGACTGTAACCCTGTTCCCTGATAAAGCGGAACGAGATGCTGCATTGCTAGGCCGTGCTGATGATGCTTCAGGACTGGTCTTCAAACAAAGAAGATCTGGTTTGCTCCAGCGGAAGCTCATCTATTTATAGCCTCGTGCAGCAGGTGCGCCTATGACGTCACCGGCCGAGGCTATAAATACCTCCGGGTCAATTTCATTGACGTGTTTTCACACTATTTTCACAGCTGGTTATGTCAAAGACATTCCCATTTGCATAAGCTTATGCAGCATCTCGTTCCGCTTTATCAGGGAACAGGGTTACAGTCAAGTAACCCCAAGTGTTTCACTGAATAAAACCGAGAGACCGAGGGTGACGCAGATATGACGCAATCGACAGGCGACTCCCTCACACGCATAGCTCACACGTCCCGGTTCCTTGGTTAAAATAGCAATTTTCTCACGATTTACAAATAGTTTAAAACATTTGGGATATTCTAAGTACTCAACTGAACAAAATATATAACACTGGCCTAGTGATTTCTGGATGTTTTACTGCAAAAATCCTACATAGTTCACCTTTAATATGTAAATTGCGCAAGTTAGATAGAAAGATCTGAAAAAGCCCATACATTTATCCGCCCATAGACCCTCCCCTCGAAGAAATCAGGACAGAAGTGGATGAAAGTGGACAAAAGAGATGGATTAAAACACTAGGTGTAAATGGGAATGTGTCTCCCTCATCTACTTGTGATCCGATCCACTAAACGGATCTTAATAGCAGGTGTAAACAGGGCCTAGGTTCTGCACGCTCCTCTCATTATCACTGTAAACTGCTTCATTGATTATAGCAGAACTTTGTGAGATTGCGATGAGTTACAGCTTTTTGGTGATTTTAAATGGAGCGCTCTTTGTACACGTTTATTCCAATTTACATCCTTTTAGTATAAGCTACGTCAAGGATAATGCACACACATTGTAAGTTCAAACTAGACGTACAGTTAAAAGATACGGTACAGTCATATCACTTATTATACAGTATTTCACCAAATTAATAATTATGAGGATAAGAGATATTGATCTGAGATGATTTAAAATCGTACCTGTTTATTATCTTATAATCCATTACATTATACAAAACAATCACTGAAAAATGGCAGCAGCTGCGTTTATATAAAACAAGAGAGAGCAAGTCCGCACTACTGGATGACATAATTAAATAACTGTACACAATATACTGATTTGACTGAGTTTTTATATTTTTTTAGCTCACTAAATGCAAAACTTCCATGAGGAAAAAACATTCCTAGCATGTGTATAGTGCTGCTGACTTCAGTAACCCACATGAGTCTGTGTTACCTTTTTTTAGGGATTTTTATCAGGAAATAACACAGTGACCAATCAGAATCAAGTATTCCACAGGCTTTTTCCAGATTTAAAAGCTTTTTCCAGATTGTTAGTTGTTGTTTATCATCACCATTTATCACTATTCATGTTATATTATAGGAAATTGCAGTTCAAATTAAAGTTTTCTTTTTTTAAATCTCACCTAGGGCACAAACAGAGCCTTGGCCGGCCGAGCATAGCAAGAATGATTCATCTATTTATTATTGAGTGTAATTTTAGCACCTTAATAGGATCTCTTTTTAAAACCTGCTCAGCAAAATATACGTTTCTGTTCAGCCTAATGGAGGGTTTTATGAGGTCTTTAATGCATTTCCATGGCCAATCATAAACGCTACTGAATCATCGCAGGGGATGTGAATTAATCATCCTTATCATCACAGTCAGACAGCCCAAACTGAGAGGCTGTCATCCTGTTCTGATGGTTTTATTTTTGTAAGGCTTCAAGAGTGAGTGTGTGTGTATTTGTGCAGGTGGAGAACATTACTGTGAGAGTGAGGCACGTTTCGACCTAATCTTTGAAAATGAGAGAGAACAAGAGCGAAAAAGCCAAAAATGTATAATTGTGGTTTATACACCAGTATTGCTTTCAGTTAAATCAGTATAAATCTTCACTCATGTTTGATCTCTCAAAGACTGATTTTCATGTAGGAGAAATGGCCGATATGTAAGCAAATATCTACTTAATTAGTTTTCAAATTTCACCATTTATCACCTTTGGAGTCCAACAACAAAGTGTGTGTGTGTGTGTGTGTGTGTGTGTGTGTGTGTGTGTGTGTGTGTGTGTGTGTGTGTGTGTGTGTGTGTGTGTGTGTGTGTGTGTGTGTGTGTGTGTGTGTGTGTGTGTGTGTGTGTGTGTGTGTGTGTGTGTGTGTGTGTGTGTGTGTGTGTGTGGACTGGTAATCATCACGTTATGGGGACAAAATGTCCCCACAAAGATAGCAATATCCGAAATCCTCATCCTTGTGGGGACATTTTTAGGTCCCCATGAGGAAAACATCTTATAAATCAGACTAAGTGATGTTTTTTGAAAATGTAAAATTGCAGAATGTCTCCTGTGAGGGTTAGGTTTAGGGGCAGGGGCAGTGTAGGGGGATATAATATACGGTATGTACGGTATAAAAACCATTACGCCTATGGAAAGTCCCCATAAAAGATGAAAACACTACATGTGTGTGTGTGTGTGTGTGTGTGTGTGTGTGTGTGTGTGTGTGTGTGTGTGTGTGTGTGTGTGTGTGTGTGTGTGTGTGTGTGTGTGTGTGTGTGTGTGTGTGTGTGTGTGTGTGTGTGTGTGTGTGTGACACATGGTGGCAATTTGAGGAGTTTTAGCCGTATTTGTGAGGTAATTCCTTTGAAACCAGTATCGGTACAACAAACCTCGCATATGCTTGCATGACCTAAATGTCATATGTGCTTCAAAATCACTGTTGTATTTCAACAAAGCATGCTTTGATTCAACAGAGGCTGAAAGAGTGAAATTAACCTTTAGGATCATTAACTATTATCATCATCTGTACTATAAACAATGTCGTAACTTGGAACGCATGCATGATAAATCAGCGGTTTACTGATAAATTATGCAGCTAGCTGGAAGCTAGCGGTCCCTTTAGGCATGATAAGAGCTTTCATTATGAGTACGAGCAGTGTTAGTACTGCAGTGTCAGACGTCAGACCCCCAAAAAACATAACATTACATTTCCCCCAACAATTACCTCGGGTGGGAGTAGTTTTGGTCATGCTTCAAAGTTTGCCTTGTGCGACGGACTAGCAAGGTTATGTGTGCCATTCAGAAATAAAAATAGAATGCATTTATATAGTAATGATTATTATTTTATTATAGCATCTTTAAAGCAGGCTCCTCGAGAAATCAGCAGAAGAATTATGAAAACAGAAATAAAACCGCATAATAGGAGAATAAAATGAAAAACTCTTGTCACATGTTTAGGTTTGGTTTAGTTCTAGTTGGGGCTGTGTGATATTTAAGAAAAATGTGATATGCAATACCTTGTTAAATATTGTCAAGTCAACTTTATTTATATAGCGCTTTTAACAATGTAGATTGTTTCAAAGCAGCTTTACAGTGTTAAACAGGAAAATAATGCAGCATAATTTTATTCAGCTGTATAGCCATTCTGGAAAAATTTCAAGTATCATACAGTGACAGTGTGGGCTTTAGATTAATAATTTGATCAGTAATTTAGTTTAAATGGTTAATTTAGTTTATTATTTAGATGTATTTTGATGTTTAGTTGAAAAATTTAGTGTCCCCAACTGAGCACGCCAAGCCAGAGGCAACAGTGGCAAGGAAACCAAAACCCCATTAGGTGACCTAATGGAGAAAAATAAACCTTGGGAGAAACCAGGCTCAGTCGGGGTGCCAGTTCTCCTCTGGCCAATTAACAAACAGCGTATTATTATTATTATTCTGGCAGTTTTACAGCTCGGAGGTCATAATAGATCAGAATATTCGAGGGACCGGGGGCAACATGCTGGAGACGGGTTTATTGAGGATGATGTTGATTAAATAATTATTAAAGTGCAATATTCGAATGATCGGAGGCAACACGCAGGAGACGGGTTTACTGAGATGCCGTGTCGATGAGGCAGTTTGATGAGGCATGAGGCAGTTTCAGGGGGAGTCTAATCACGGTCTCCCAGACACTTCGGGGTCCTGTGTTGGTCTTCTCTGGGCGCAGGTCCACCATCTGATCTGGATACGGCCCGGATCCAGCTGACTGCAGTAAACCTTGGGATAAAACAGAGAGACTAACATTAGCGTAGATGCCATTCTTCTGATGATGTAACGAGTACATCAGGTGTTATGGGAAGTGTTCCCGGTTCCGGCTGACCTAGTTAATGCAGCCTAACAATCATTTCATTGAAAAAGTGTTTTATGTGTATGCCACAGTAAAGAGATGTGTTTTTAGTCTAGATTTAAACTGACAGAGTGTGTCTGCTTCCCGAACAATGTTAGGAAGACTGTTCCAGAGTTTAGGTGCTAAATAGGAAAACGATCGACCGCCTGCAGTTGATTTGGATATTCTCGGTATGATCAACTGGCCAGAATTTTGAGACCGCAGTAGACGTGATGGAGTATAATATGTTAAGAGCTCGCTCAAGTATTGGGGAGCTAAACCATTTAGTGCTTTGTAAGTAATAAGTAAGATTTTAAAATTTATGCGATGTTTAATAGGCAGCCAGTGCAGTGTTGACAGAACTGGGCTAATATGGTCATACTTCCTGGTTCTAGTAAGAACTCGAGCTGCTGCGTTTTGGACCAGCTGGAGTTTATTTATTATGCGAGCAGGGCAACCACCCAGTAGAGCATTACAATAATCTAACCTTGAGGTCATGAACGCATGAACTAACTGTTCAGCATTTTGCATTGAGAGCATGTGCCGTAATTTAGATATATTTTTAAGATGGTAGAAAGCAGTTTTACAGATGCTAGAAACGTGGCTTTCAAACGAAAGATTGGTATCAAAGAGCAAACCCAGGTTCCTCACTGACGACGAGGACTTGACAGAACAGCCATCAAGTGTTAGACAGTATTCTAGGTTACTACTTGTGGAGCTTTTTTGTCCAATAATTAAAAATTCAGTTTTTTCTGAATTGAGTTGCAGGAAATTACCAGTCATCCAATGTTTTATATCAGCTATGCATTCCGTTAATCTTGTGGATTGGTAAGTTTCTTTAGGGCGTGAAGAAATATAGAGCTGAGTATCGTCAGCATAACAATGAAAACTAACGCCATGCTTCCTAATGATATCTCCCAGTGGTAGCATGTACAGGGTGAAGAGTAGCGGTCCTAGCACTGAGCCTTGCGGTACTCCATACTGAACTTGCGATCGGTGTGACATATCTTCATTTACTACTACAAACTGATAACGGTCGCATAGGTATGATTTAAACCATGATAATGCAATTCCACTAATACCTACATAATTTTCGAGTCTATTCAAAAGAATGTTGTGGTCGATAGTATCAAATGCAGCGCTAAGATCGAGTAACACTAATAGAGAGATACAGCCACGATCGGATGATAAGAGCAAATCATTTGTAACTCTGACGAGAGCAGTCTCAGTGCTATGATACGGTCTAAATCCTGACTGGAAATCCTCACAGATACCATTTCTTTCTAAAAAGGAACATAATTGTGAAGACACTGCCTTTTCAAGTATTTTTGACAGAAAGGGTAGATTTGAGATTGGTCTATAATTGACTAAATCTGTAGGATCAAGTTGCGGTTTTTTAATAAGTGGTTTAATAATTGCCAACTTAAAAGTTTTCGGTACATATCCTAATATTGTGGTATTCGATATGCAATACAATATTGCTTTAAGTGTGTAAAATCTATTTAAATTATATTTAAAAATATCTAAAAACTGAGAATAATTTCACTTTTTTTCTGGGAAAAGAAAGCATCGCTACAACTTCTGAAATTTATCAGCTGTGTTTTAGCAAAAAGTAGTCACAAATCTGATTATTTTATCATCACAAAGACATGTTTGTCACCCGGTGGCTAATTTTGGTATTATGCCTAAAACAAAATTACATTTTTGTGATATCAACTTCAAATTTGGAACACAACTTGGTTAGACATATGGCTTTGATTTTATAGTAATTTTAGAGTAAAAATATTTTGTAAAATATATATTTTATATAAAAAATATTTAGCACAGTATATTTGATTAACAGTAAATTTAAACGTCCATGCATTTTTCATACTTTAATTTCACTGTCCTTTCAATAATCTGCTGAGTGTCTTCTTTAAAACAAGACCAAGTCTTTATTTTTGTAATTCATTTTTGAATTACAACCATTTAAGTGCATTTTCACGTCTTTTCTCAAAAGGGGGCGTGACAGTTAAGGGGTTAAAAGTCAGTTTAATCGTCTTCCTGCTTGGTCCCAAAAAAAAATCTATATTTTTTATTTAATTTATTAATATTTAGAATTTGGAATACAAATCAAATAAATGCTAATTAAAATAGAATAAAATTTAATTTAATTCATATAACTGTAGTACATGTAGGCCTAGTTCCCATTCAGTCGGTCACGTTCGACGTACGTTGGACGTACCGACGAATTGGGATCACTTCTGGGAGCCCCTATCAGCTTCGAGCTATCTAGAACCGGCCAATGAACAATTGGCGTGCGAGATTTGCATCTCGCGCTCCGCCCCGCACTGCGGGTATAAACAGGAAGCGAGAGCGAATGCACGCTGTCATTCACTTCGGAGCCAAACGGCAGAACGAAGACCACTCAAATTGAGTTCGCTGCTATCAGCAAGACACAACAAGAGTTTGAAAGAACCGGAGAAGAGGAGAAACGCGTGTTGGAGAGACGGCACATTCCAGCGGGACCGCGGAAAACTCATCAGCTGCCTCTGTGCCACAGAGAAAACTGCTGTTTTCACAGCAACAAATTTCTGTTGGTCTGGTTTGGGCGTTTTCCTGTATTGAGTACAGGCACGGGCTGCACTACAATCCCGTGCGCTGTCGCGTTTCCCCCTGAGTGCTTCAGCACAGAGCGTTTCCTCACAAAAGAGTACACGGGTGACGCTGCGTCTTTTTCAAGATGTCATTCCACCCGTGCGTTTCTGGATGCGGTCGTTCCCTGGCGCCTACTGACGGTCACAATCGCTGTCTCACGTGTTTGGGCAAACAGCACGCTGAGGTGGCGTTTGTGGATGACTCATGACTCATGTTCCCACTGCGGAACTAAGATCGAGACTTTCCTACCTCCGGGCTGGGGGAGTCCCCTTACCCATCCCACGAACCAGGTCTACCCCTAACCCGGGTGGACCTGCTTCTTTGGATGGCCAGGGTGATCTGAGGATCACGTTTAGGGCAAACCTGCCGAGTGAAACTCCGCAGGCCCTAATTCCCTCGGTTCCGCAGCCGGTAGAGCTCCCGAGAGAACCCGCTGGACCCTCCCACGGGAGACCAGTGGTGTCTTTCGGAGCTCCGGTAGACGAGCAGATGTCGATCGCTGCATCGGAGGGGGAGTTTCAGTCCTCGGAGGATGAAGGGTCAGCTTACTGCCTCCCTCTGGGAGAGTGGCAACGGCTGCCCCGGACCCCGAGATGACTGCTATGCTTGCCCGGGCCGCCGAAAGGGTTGGGCTCGTGTGGAACCCTCCACCGTGTCCCGAACCCTCTAGGTTGGATGATTGGTTCCTCGGGGCGGCTCGCGCTTGTTCTCAGCGTCCCGCCCCGACACCTTTCTTCCCGGAGGTGCATGAGGAGCTCACGAGGTCGTGGACGGCACCTTTTTCTGCCAGAAACTGACCGAGTGACTCCTCCCCCCTCACTACCCTCGACGGCGGGCCAGCCAAGGGTTACGTGGGGATCCCGCCAGTGGAGCGTGCCGTCGCGATGCAACTGTGTCCGGCGACCGCCTCTAACTGGCGCGGTGACCCACGTCTCCCGTCCCGGGCCTGTAAGTTCTCTTCTGGTCTGACCGGGAAGGCTTACAAGGCCTGCGGACAGGCTGCGTCCGCCTTGCATGGCATGGCGCTGCTTCAGGTCCACCAGGCCCAGGCGCTCCTTGACATGCACGAGGGTAGGCCTGACCCAGAGCTCCTCCGGGAGCTCCGGACGGCGACGGACCTCGCCCTCCGGGCGACGAAAGTCACTGCCCGTGCCATTGGTCAGGCGATGTCCACACTTGTGGTCCAGGAGCGGCTTCTCTGGCTTAACCTGGCTGATATGAGGGAGACCGATAAATATCGGTTCCTGGACTCCCCCATCTCGTCAGCTGGGTTATTCGGCGACGCGGTCGAGAGCTTTGCCCAGCAGTTCTCGGCCGCCCAGAAGCAGACGGAGGCGATCAAGCACATCCTGCCCCGGCGGCCCGCTGCTGCCCCTACACCGCCGCCGGCGGCAGCGCCTCCGGCTACTCGTCGCCGAGGACGTCCACCCGCCTCCGCCCCCGCCAAAGCCCCGCAGCAGCCTAACACCGGCCGTCGGCGTGGGGCCGGCCGTGGGAAGGACGTCCAGCCCGCTCAGGCCGCTGCCAAGCCAGGTGGCAAGCGCCGTCGCAAGCGACCCTGAGACGGGCCGCCCAGAGATGGAGGAAACTGCTCTGAGGGAGATGGCTGCAGCACCACTCCCTCCCCCGGAGGAGGGCCGGGGGAGAATCTTTTGTTTTTCTGTTCCGCCGCTGGCCCCAGTGCCAGCGGCACCCAAAACTTCAATAAAAGAGCAGTTTCCAATATCTCTGGGTGCCAAGAGAGCGCGCTTGGCGGTGGTCGACGCTTCCATGCCTCGCCACCCTCAAGTACCTCTCCCTTCGCCAGCAGGGGACGCCGGCTGTCGGGACGCACACAAGCTGCTCAGAGGCAAGCACGTTCTGGTCCGGACGGACAACACTGCGGCCGTAGCGTACATCAACAAACAAGGTGGTCTACGCTCCCGTCGCATGTCGCAACTCGCCCGCCTTCTCCTCTTATGGAGTCAGAAGCATCTGAGGTCGCTTCGTGCTGTTCACATTCCGGGCCTGCTCAATCGTGCGGCCGACGAGCTGTCACGTCAGCAGGTACTTCCGGGAGAATGGCGACTCCATCCCCAGGCGGTCCAGCTAATCTGGAGTCGTTTCGGGGCCGCACAGGTAGACCTGTTTGCCTCCCCAGAGACGACCCACTGTCAGTGGTTTTATTCCTTGACCCAGGGGAACCTCGGGTCGGATGCCCTGGCCCACAGCTGGCCCCGGGAAGAACGCAAGTATGCGTTTCCCCCAGTGAGCCTTCTTGCGCAGACACTGTGCAAAGTCAGGGAGGACAAGGAGCAGGTCCTGTTGGTTGCTCCGTATTGGCCCAACCGGACCTGGTTCCCGGAACTAGTGCTCCTTGCGACAGCACCTCCCTGGCCCATTCCTCTGAGACAGGACCTCCTGACTCAGAGACGGGGCACCCTATGGCACCCGCGTCCAGACCTCCATGTCTGAAACTCCATGTCTCCATGGAAACTCCATGTCTGGTCCCTGGACGGGACGCGGAGGTTCTAGGTGACCTGCCACAAACGGTAATTGACACCATCACTTCCGCTAGAGCCCCCTCTACGAGGCGCCTCTATGCGTTGAAGTGGAACCTGTTCGTCGATTGGTGCTCTTCTCGCCGAGAAGACCCCCGAAGATGTACGATCGCATGTGTGCTTACCTTTCTACAAGATGGGTTGGAGTGAAGGCTGTCTCCCTCCACCCTCAAAGTCTATGTTGCCGCTATCGCCGCTAATCATGAGCTAGTAGATGGAAAATCTCTAGGTAAGCACGATCTGATCGTCAGGTTCCTTAGGGGAGCGAGGAGATTAAATCCGCCTCATCCTCCCTCTGTACCCTCTTGGGACTTAGCTCTGGTGCTTACTGCACTACAGAGAGAACCCTTTGAGCCTCTGCAGTCAGCTGAGTTGAAAATCCTGTCGCTAAAGACTATACTCCTGATTGCGTTGGCCTCCATCAAGAGGGTAGGGGACCTGCAGGCATTTTCGGTCGACGAATCGTGCCTGGAATTTGGGCCCGGTAACTCTCATGTGATCATGAGACCCCGGCCTGGATACGTGCCCAAGGTTCCCACTACTCCCTTCCGGGACCAAGTGGTGAGCCTGCAAGCGCTGCCTTCGGAGGAGGCAGACCCAGCCCTAGCTTTTCTCTGTCCCGTCCATGCTCTCCGGACTTACGTGGACAGAATGCAAAGCTTCAGGTCCTCAGAGCAGCTCTTCGTCTGTTACGGAGGACAGCAGAAGGGAAAGGCTGTCTCCAAGCAGAGGATGGCCCACTGGATAGTGGATGCCATCGTCTTGGCTTATCAGTCCCAAGACGTGCCCTGCCCGCTCGGGTTAAGAGCCCACTCCACTAGGGGTGTTGCCTCTTCCTGGGCGCTGGCTCGTGGCGCCTCGCTGATAGATATTTGTAGAGCTGCGGGCTGGGCGACACCTAACACGTTCGCTAGATTCTATAGCCTCCGTGTAGAGCCGGTATCTTCCTGTGTGCTCACTTCCCATAGTCAGTAACACCGAAGTGACCGTTCTAGTGTCGGCTTGCTGCGCCATTCCCTCCCCTATGGTAGACGGATGCGTGCGCTTATTCTGCTCCAGTCGAGTTCCCCGGAACGGCGAACCCTGTTGAGTCCTCCGCAACCCGCGGCAGTCGGACGTGGCGGAGCGTTCGACGCCAGGTCTAACACTCGTATGCATTGGTGGAACTTGTGTTAGGCTGGGTTCCGTATGTAGTGACCCCTTCGGCGGTCCCATATGTGTATTCTTCCACGGTACGGCTCCCTACGGCGAGCCCGTGTCTTTCCCTCGGCAGAGTGTCCTCTGCCGTTCCAGGTACGTGTTGTTCCCCCTCCACTAATTGGCCGGGGCCACCCCTGGGACTTCCGTATGTTGTGCTGCCCACGGTCAGCCCATACGTGTATTCTCCACATGTTAACTCCCTCTGGGCCTTATGTGGCTTCCGCAGCTGCCTTCACAGGCACGCTTTCCCAGCGTTATCCAATACAGTCAGCTGAATGGGTCTTGCGGAACAGCAGCTTTGACTCTCCCTGCGTGAATTCCCGCCCGCATCAGATCGGGGTCTGAAGGGCTCATCGCTGGGCGCTGGAAGTGGTAGTAACTATGGCGTTTTCCATAAGGGATCCCAATTCGTCGGTACGTCCGACGTACGTCGAACGTGACCGGCTGAATGGGAACGTCTCGGTTACGTATGGTAACCCTCGTTCCCTGAAGGAGGGAACGGAGACGTACGTCCCGTCGCCACAGTTGCTGTACCATCACTGCAGGTTGAGCCACTACGTTTGGCTCCTCAGTGAAAAACAGCGTGCATTCGCTCTCGCTTCCTGTTTATACCCGCGGGGCGGAGCGCGAGATGCAAATCTCGCACGCCAATTGTTCATTGGCCGGTTCTAGATAGCTCGAAGCTGATAGGGGCTCCCAGAAGTGATCCCAATTCGTCGGTACGTCCGACGTACGTCTCAGTTCCCTCCTTCAGGGAACGAGGGTTACCATACGTAACCGAGACGTTTTTAATCATACATTTCCACAAGCAAACACATCACATGGGGAATTTATTGACTATTAAATGTACTCAATAATCAATATTTGAAATGCCAAATGTAAAGTCCATCTTTTAAAAGGAACTTGATGGAAGAAACGGCAATAAAAATGGCAGAACGGCTTACATCATCATCTGAACAATGCAGGGCAAGAGGTCCTTCAGTGAGCAGAGCCGCCAACCAATCACAGGGCTCGATCATTGTCTGACAAATTGCTTTTGTGACATTTCATCACAATCTTGACCTGTACTTCAACCTTTTTAATTGACTTGATGAATATATTTTCTGGGTGTCTAATCACCATATTAGTTTTATTTCTACAAAATCAGGTTTCTTTGATTAATTTACGCCTTATATAACCGCTCTGCACAATCGCAGGCCATTAACACAATTAATGCAATTAAATCCTACGGTTTGAGGGATGACAGGGGCTCCGTAAAAGGACAACACTGGAACTGTCCAGAAAGATGACCTTGAGTGAATTTTCAGGGCAGATGATTTCTGACAGGGAGCTGTTTTTCTCTCCCCAGGTCATTTCTGGTCTGAATTAGGCACTTTCTGTTGTTGTTAAACAAAAAATTCTACATTAGGTAACTAAATCCAGTCTAGCCCTTGCAAACCCAGCGGCCCTGACCGAATCAGGCCGGCAGCCAAACCAATGCTCACAGACACGGCTGTTGTATTTGTATTATGTGACGTTTCCTGATTGAAGGGTAAGTGGGCGGCATGAACTTTTGTTCAACATCAAGATCTTAGGTTAAAGTCGTTTGAAAGTGTAAGGGAAAATATAATTTGCATCATTTGTAATCACTTATCAGGTCATTCTCAGGTGCCATTTGTGTGCTGACTAACTAGTGATATTATCAACAGGATACTGAACTTCATCACATTATTTGATTATTGACAGTTTAGTGTGAAAGGCAGAAGATTTAGGGGCCAAAGATTTAGGCAGAAGATTTAGGAGCCATTTACACAACACTGTTTTCAACTAAAAAACGTTCATTTACACGATTGCGTTTTGAGAGACTGAAAACGCAAACTTTTGAAAACAGGTTTCAAAGTGCAAGGTTTTAAAAATGATACAGTGTAAACTACAAAAATTTGAATTTGTGAAAACAAATTATATTACATTGTAATACAAAATGTATTACAATGGACGCGAGACAAACTAAACAATCAAAATACACTTCAAATAATTGTTTCCTAAAGTTGGTTTCTGTCATTGTAGGCAGTTTTTATTACGATGATTTTAGTTTTTTAAATAAGTTTAGTTTTAGTTAGTAATTTGATGCTATAAAAAGGGGGGGGGGGGTGACGTCATGTTTGACAGCTGAGATTAGGTCTGCCATTAACGACTATTTTTATATTGATTAATCTATCGACTAATTTATCGATTAATCTATCGACTAATTTATCGCAATAATTTCACTAACTGACTTTTTTCTTGATTTTTGGGAGGAGATCGGAGCTTTAGCTTTAATTTCTACATTTCTATAACTGTTTATTTCACACCAACATACGAATTATTCTGCATCTGTGAGAGTGTGGGCGGGCTTTTGATAATCGCGCCTCTACTTCCTGCTCTCTACTGCGCAACTCCAGTCCCGAGATCACTACTGCGCAGACTTGGTCCCAAATCTGTCGTCCATATTTTTTTACGCTCTATGGTATTACATAGTTCAGTCTATAGACTTAAGGCCCCGTCCACAGGGAGATGCGTTTAGCTGTATATGTAAACATTTTATATCGTATCGCCGTTTCGTCCAGATGGATCAGACGTTTTAGGAGCCTAAAACCGGTCCTAGAGTGGATAAATCTGAAACCGAAACCCTTATGTTTTCTTGTGTACAGCCAATCCGTATATTTTGTGGAACGGTGATGTCATCACACTACGTCCCACGGTAAAAACTAGAAGGGATACAGCTACAGGCCACTGGGCATGCGCACATCAATATTGTGTCATTTAATTACTGTATTTGCATTATTGTAAGGGTAGATTTAGGGTTGGGGTAAGTGTAGGAGTTAATAAAACACAATCTGGTAAGTAGACATTTATTTATTGTTATTTTATCATGAGATTTTGCCTCTCTTCCTAGCATTGCTGTACCCTTTCTAGCCACAACTCTTCTTCTCCGTTTTTAGTGTATCTCTGTGGCAGAATTACAGCGCCACATACTGGCCTGGCATGTATACTACATCGTTTTGAGTCAGTTTCGTGTGTATGCAGATATTTCTTGAGACGAGGGGAAAAAAAGATTGGATAGGGAAAGTTTTGTGTGGATGTGGCCTAAGTGACATCACCAACTACTGGCCTGGCATGAATAATACAGTGTCTTTAATCGTTTTCGTGGATCTGTGAATGGGACAGTTTTGACAATGTTGTTATTTGTGAAAAAGGAAAACCTCCATTTTTAGTACATTGTTGTCGTGTAAACGTACCCTTATTTTAAATGTTTGTTTTTCATTAGCATACTGGCCAATTTTGCATTTGCAATTTGCATTCTATTTTATAGAAATAAAAAATATCATGCTTTCAGTGTCTATATGTATATTTGAATCTATGTTTTGTTTTTGTTTTTTGACCACATAGTTCAAACTTTCTTATATGACACTGAAACCCCATTTAGTTTTTAGTAAGTTTTTACTAAATATTTTAAGTTTTTAATATTTTTATATTGTAATCATTTCACAGTTACTCTCCAAATTAATGTAGAATCAACTAAAAGACATATTTTTATGAATGAAGGCCAGTATCACTGATACTAATACTGATACTGATGTCTCTATGAAATACATTAAACATTAATGATAGACATTCAACATTACAGTATAATTGAAAGCTATCAATTTTAACATTTATTTTAAAAAATCTTTTAATTTAAGTGAACTTAAAACAATCTTCACATAAACTCATTATAATAACTGTCATATTTACCTGTGGCCTTCCTACTTGTCTAACAGGTAGGACATATACAGAAAATTTATAAAGTTATCAAACAGTCTGCACTGCATAAATAGTTAAATATAGATGAATCCTTATTAAAGCTATAATTTTCTCTGTTCCCTTTGTTGTTTGATGAACATTAATGACAGAATGACAGCGACTGGTTTATTAGATTTGTTTAGATTGGTTTATAAGATCTGACGCTGCCGAACATGACGCGGATCTGACGTCGTCACACGCATCTCATTTTCTCTCAAGTTAATTTAAGACGTTATTTAAAGGGAGAGCTCACCCAAAAATGAAAATTCAAATTTACTCACCCTCAAGTTGTTTCAAACCTGTATGAGTTTCTTTGTTCTGCTGAACACAAAAGAAGATATTTTGAAGAATGTTTGTAACCAAGCAGATAGAGCAACTATTTACTACCATAGTAGGGTAAAAAATACTATGGTAGTCAATAGTTGCTCTCTCTGCTTGGTTACAAACATTCTTCAAAATATCTTCTTTTGTAGATATAAACTCATACAGGTTTGAAATATTATAGGCAGAATATTTATAGGCGGAAGGGAGGGTTGCGAGCAGTTTGAGCATACTTCCCAAGCAGTAATGCCACATGTATATCTCTGGTCTAATAGGAGAATTGTAGTGATTGGAACGATTTGACAGCTGACCGCTTCATAATTCTGTGTGTTATTGTTCGTTCAAGCATGAAAGAGAACTTGATTCTGCCGCGCGTCTTTCTGTGTGTCGTGTGTATGTCACATAGACTGGACTTTCACAGACAGTGCGTTCTCTTTTGTTGCGCTTGAATGGTTTTAAAAGCATTTGCATGAATAAGAGCTTTAAAGGGTTAGTTCACCCAAAAATGAAAATTAGCCCATGATTTACTCTCCCTTGGGGGGGGGAGATGTTGGTTCGGTGCACGCGTGTAACGTTACCGAACGGTTTCCGAGTGCAATCTTTAACAGTTCACAGTCGGCTTGTTTTAAGCGCGGAACACACTTCAATCCCAGTTCCCACACGAACATATTAAGTATTCAGTCCATTTTTATCACAAAATTCAAATGATAAATGCCGTTTTGACGCTCTATATGGCGTGACTGGTCACAGATCATCTGTGAAGGCGATCGATCATCTCTTACTAAAGAATAAACATGAATGACCATCTGAAGGTATGTTGAGGATACATTACAATTTACTGTCATGTATCATATGTGGTGTAATCGCTATATCAGTGTTTCAACAGTGGAAAGACGTCAATATAACTGCTTGTAAACTAAACAATGTCACGAAACGTTAGCACCACATTTACCTCAGGCAGTCCTTCAGTGTCCACAGAATTTTATTCACAAGAGAAATAAACTCTTTCACTAAATATATGACCTATATTAGCCTATATATTCATTATATTAGTCTATATATATATATATATATATATATATATATATATATATATATATATATATATATATATGTATATATATATATATTAGCCTATATATTCATTATATTCTACTTAACCTGTTAGTGATGTCTTGATTATTTCATGCATGTTAAATAAACCTGTCATGAAAATGATAGACAATGATAGATATTTCAACAACGAATTGGAGAAAAAAACTATTTTATACTTAGATTTAGAAGTTAATGCAAAAACTGCCCTATGTGAAGTTGACATGTTTGCATACAATGTGTTATTTGAGTGTTGATTATTATACCTAAAAATAAATAGCAACTGAATTTAGGCTAATAGTTTGGGCTCTGTTGTTAACCTTTTAATATTAATGTGCAAGTAAGGGCTCCCTATATAATTTACAGAAATATCTTCAATAAACTTTTAGATATAATTTAATTCATTCAAGGACAGACACTTTTTTTCTTCTTCAGTAAACCCCTGTTAAATATAAAAAATAAATAAAAATCAATTTTGTAAAACTGCTGTACCGAACTCGTACCGAACCGTGATTTCAAAACCGAGGTACGTACCGAACCGTCAGTTTAGTGTACCGTTACACCCCTACTGTCAGTCTTTTATTTTTTTGTGTCATGCATTTCCGTGTTGTAAATAAAATCATTTTTAAAATATTAAATGTGTTATTCTCTTTAAGTCACGCTCAGAAATGTGTCATTTGCATATTAAAATAAAAAAAAAATCCCACCCCCCGCGACTCTGTCACCTCTTTTACTCTGAGTTTGCAGGTCTGTGTAAATCGACTTGCGCACCGCACCGCTGACCGCCGGAAGCTAATTATTTTAGTCTATAAAGTTTTAAATGTGTATACTTTCTTACACAAACGTACCACTTCGCTTCAGAAGGCCTTTATTACCCCCCGGAGCAGTGGCGTGTGGAGGAGTTATATGATGGATAGATGCACTTTTAATGATTTCAAAAATGACCCAACAATTCACTGCCATTATAAAGCTTGGAAGAGCCAGGACATTTTTAATATAACTCAGATTTTATTTTATTCGTCTGAAAGAAGAATGTCATTTACACCTAGGATGACTTGAGGGAGAGTATAATCATGGGCTAATTTTCATTTTTGGGTGAACTATCCCTTTAAGAAAATGTATTTTACAAAGCTTTTTGGCATGTTTCCTGAGAATAACCCGACAACCTTTTTCCAGTTCACCGATATTCCTGCAGTGTAACAAATAAATGACTTAAGTACACCAAGTACACTTAATTAGTCTCTCAATTAAGCATGATCTCATAAAAACTGCATGCATAAAATTATAAAACTATTTTTTAAAAATGTTCTTCATAATAGTTTTAGATGCAAATAATATGTCACTGCCCAGTTTACTTTCATTACACATAACATCCGTAGGACATTCAATTGTAGTCAATCCATGGCAATTACCAAAGGTCAGGATTACGCTGGAAATGGCTCAAGGACCCTGATCCGTACCATAAAAGAGCCGTGTCAATCTTGCCAAGCACCTCACATAAAACTGAGCTGGAGGCTCAATAAAACACAGCTATCCTTGAGTGGAGGAGAGCTATGCGCAATGTGTGAAAACAAACATCAGATCAACCCGGCTGTGGTATTCCCAAAGGAAAGGTGAATAGCTACGTGTAAAGTTTCACCTTCAGAAAAGAGCCCTTAAGTTTCAGTAATTGTGAGGAGCGTTCTGGCATTGGCCCTCTCTCTCGTGTGTTTCCCATGAGAATGATTTCAGTCGGGGCAAAGAGTCACTTGGTTTGACCTCTATCCCCAAGAGCACAGCCTCACCACAAACTGAACCAAAATAAGAATTATGTAAAAATAAACAAGTGGGTAAGGGGCATAGTGCATTAAAAAGTCTCATGAAAAGTAACATCAATCTGCAGACTAAAAAAAGTTTGCAAAACATTTTCATGTAATCAAAAAATGAAGTTGTACTTGCACAACCACTTAAAATGACAAATTGCCATTTCTGCTTCAGAATCCCATGTTAGAATATTTAATATATATATAATATTTTATTCTGAATGACTGCAGGTCAACTGACTGTCAGAGATGTGGGCCAGACTGTGAACCTGTGTGTGAACCTTTTTAAACGTGTGCATCACTCATCTTCAGAATCCAAGAACTGGCTCCCTTTTAATTCATGAGAGTGATTTTGGATTTAACTGGCCTCATCCCACAGGAAGTTGAATTGAAATTGGAATTGGAATGACAGGAAATAGAATGCATTGAATTCCAGTGGACACTATAGCCTTGTTCAGACTGTCAGTCCAAATCCAATTTTTGTGCTGAGGGAAATCCTATTCAAATCTCATTTCTGGAAATCCATCCATCCGTCTGTCTGTCTGTTTATCTATCTATCTGTCTGTCTGTCCATCCGTCTTTCTATCCATCTATCCGTCCGTCCGTCTGTCTGTCCGTCCGTCTGTCTGTCTGTCTGTCTGTCCGTCTGTCTGTCTGTCTCTGTCCATCCATCTGCCTCTCTATCCATCTATCCGTCCGTCTGTCTGTCTGTCCGTCCATCTGTCTGTCTGTCCATCCGCCTCTCTATCATCCATCTATCCGTCCGTCCGTCCGTCTTTCTGTCTGTCTGTCTATTTATCTGTCTGTCTGTCTGTCCGTCCGTCCGTCCGTCCGTCCGTCTGTCTGTCTGTCTGTCTGTCTGTCTGTCTGTCTATCTATCTATCTATCTATCTATCTGTCTGTCTGTCTGTCTGTCTGTCCATCCGCTTCTCTATCCGTCCGTCTGTCTGTCTGTTTGTCCATCCATCCGCCTCTCTATCCATCCATCTATCCGTCCGTCCGTCCGTCTATCAATCTGTCTGTCTGTCCGTCCATCCATCCGCCTCTCTATCCATCCATCTATCCGTCCGTCCGTCTGTCTGTCCGTCCGTCTGTCTGTCTGTCCATCCATCCGCCTCTCTATCCATCCATCTATCCGTCCGTCCGTCCGTCTATCAATCTGTCTGTCCGTCCGTCCGTCCATCCATCCGTCCCGTCTGTCTGTCTGTCCATCCATCCGCCTCTCAATCCATCCATCTATCCGTCTGTCCGTCCGTCCATCCGTCCCGTCTGTCTGTCTGTCTGTCTGTCCATCCATCCGCCTCTCTATCCATCCATCTATCCGTCCGTCCGTCCGTCTATCAATCTGTCTGTCTGTCCGTCCATCCGTCCCGTCTGTCTGTCTGTCCGTCCATCCGCCTATCTATCTATCTGTCTGTCTGTCTGTCCGTCCGTCCGCTTCAAACTTCAAGACCTTTTTTCAAAACATTTAAACAAGCCAACATTCAAAGTTATATGAGTTTCTTTGAAATTCACTTCTCTTTAATTCTACTGCAATTCTGCATCTATTTTTCTACCTCGGTTTAAATTCCGGAATTAAATTCTCTCTATATCCTTCAGGCCGTTGGGGGTGAGAAAATGCTTTGGAGGAGACGAGAGACAGAACGTGTGTTAATAGACCTCCCTCAGCCTCCCCCCGCTCCTCCACACACTCCCTCGCTCCCAGATAAGAGGACAGAGCTCTCTCACTCCGGTCATTTCACACACCGCTCTGGGATAGGAAGGAAAGTTCTCCTCTTTTGTTTACTTTTCTCTCGTGTTAAGAGCCCACAGACTCATTTAGACGGTCTGTCTCCGTTTCTCCTTGAATTCTTTCATTGCCTTCTTATCTTTCTGTGAGAGTCTGTTGTAGTTTCTCAAGGGTCAGTGGCTGTGCCCAGTTCTTCAGGGGAACCTCGTGGAAACCAGGAACTTCTCCAGCATCAGTCCAAAGGAAACAGCCTCTTCATCTCCATCCAGCCATGTTGTCCTTCATCAAAAGAGCGTGAACTACTGAGTTGGCGCTTTCTTTTGACCACAGGTGGCCTTTCCTTTTGCTCTTGCTGCCATGAGGCTTGCCAGAGGCGTTTGGCATTTGGCACTGCTGCTGGCGTCCTTTGGCCTGGTGAGTTCTGGAAACGGGAACGGTCAGGGGAGACGCGGAGGAGGCGAGAGGCGGAGAAAGCTTCACCGCGTGCAGCACGGCCAGTGCAGCTACACCTTCATCCTTCCGGAGATGGAGAGCTGTCAGGGAGCCGACCAGACCAGCGTGGTTCAGCGGGACTCCCCGCCGGCGGACAGCGAATGGTCTGCTCAGAAGCTGCAGCATCTGGAAACGGCCATGGAAAACAACACGCAGTGGCTGCAGAAGGTGAGAATGACTTCATAATGAGACGCAGGTGACTGGCGTCATTACGTCCTGTACCTGGAAGTATTTCAGTCGGGGTGTAATGCTGCCTTCAAGCCATGTTGGGAAGGATTGTATTTACGAGTTGCACACATTTTTTTAAAGCCTCAAGTCTGAAGCATGCTTACAAAATCACGGCAGAAGCGATTGGCATTCATTATAATAAAGTGTAAATTGTTAATGTTGACGGTGCAGTTTAGTTTAGTGCAATTGGGGTGATGAAGAACAGTGGAAAAACTTGCCTGAAAATGATGACGCAACAGGCTTGTGAAACAAAACTACACTTCCCAGTTCCATCATTCTCTGTAGCAGCACTAGAACATGAAAATACAAGATCAATTTCATCAATTTCTCACCAAATCCACATCCGTCGGTGCACTAGTGCCAAAAAAAGCTTCCAAAAACAAATGTGAAGCAAATCTTTTCGGACCTTGAACATCATAATTATGATCAGGAGAATGTGAAGGCTGTCTAAAACTGCATGATGCATTACGATCTGACAAGGAAAATTCAATGCATTAGAATGTAATGATTGATTATAATTACTATAACAATATGCAACGAATTCTGCATTCATTTACTTATCCAAAATACAATTACTGCGCCTATAATTTGTGTAAAATGAAAAGTTAAATGTCTTAATAAAATTGTCTGAAAAGTACAGTTCATTTAAAAAGGCATGTCTTCAGCATAATGAAATAATGACCAAGTTGCAGATTTCACGATGCATTGCATCATTTAACAAATTATCATAATCAAAGACAGAGCAAGCATTTACACCCCTTCTTCAGATGTAAAAACCTGTAGCCCATTTATATTCAGATGGGTGAACTGTTAGGGTGCAGACGCTGGCCAAATGGCCAGATGTAGATGTTGGCTGAGTTGGTCTGAGAAGCAGAGCGATGCTAATACATTTATCAAAATGGAACGGAAAGAAAGATCTGGTTGAATGCTCAATACTGCATTGTTTCCAAAAGCACAACCTGTTGAAAGCGGCTCGGTCATTTGACGGATTCCAAGACCTCCGTTGCTTTTGGAGCTGTCATGTGTGATTTCCATTAACAGAACTCTATTTGCGATTTCAGCTAAGTGCATTGACTAAGCACCATTTCAAACATCAAAGTGAGCTTGCAAGAACTTTCACATCTGAATAAATAGATGAAACGCTCGTTTCGCTAATAATAGAGGAGTGGCAATTAAACGGGAGCCAGATGACAAAGCCAGAGAAGCATTTGATCTGCATAAGTGACTGCAGAATGATGTATTACTCCATTCAAATGTGAAGAATGCAAGTCTTGATTGGCACTTCAAGGGAACTTTGCTCGGTGACATTAATTGAGCTAATGAATAGATGAAGTGCTGCGATGTAGAGTGAAAGTTTGCCGTGTGTGTGAATGTTTTGCATCTGTGTCCAGTGCACCACCCAAGTTGACAATCAATACGGCTCAAAGGGAGGCAGCTTTGCACCTCTACAGGAAAGAGACGCGACCCTTGACTCTGTTTAAGAAGAGGTCAGATTGTGATAAGAGTCATTTAATTATAAACACTTGCTGTTCTCATTGCATTCGTGCCTTTATGAATTCAATTGGTGGTAAATAACAAGGAGCATGAAATGCTTAAAAACAGGCCTAATCACCTTAATCAACTCAATAAATGTAATTCTTTCAAGATGTGAGTATACAAATTATAACCAAGTTATGCATTTACACTCAGTGAGGTCCAAAAGTCAGTCACCACATTACACAGACAAAATTTAGGATTTTGAACAAATTAAAAGTCATTTCGGAAATTCATCTTCATGTAATATGTAATGGAGAAATGTATTTACGCAAAAAGAAGAGTTTTGAACCCACTGTATATAACTCAAATTTTAATATAGAAAATGTACACACAAGTAAATATGAATATTTGGTAACACTTTATTTTAGGGTTCAATTCTAACTATTAACTAGTTGCTTATTAGCATGCATATTACTCCTATATTGGCTGTTTATTAGTACTTATAAAGCACATATCTACATCCCTTAATCCTACTCAATACTAAAACTTAAACGCTACAAAATGGCAGGATGTGGCGGCTGCCTGGTCAGGTAGTATATTTTTAGTGCAGGATTAACAGATTTATATTACTACATGTAACATCATTGTTTAATAAAAGAGAAAGGCGAGTAAATTAAAGCGATCTGTTTGTTTTCGTGACGTGAGTTCAACAGCGCTGCAAATGTGTCTATAATGTGATTTTGCAGCGTTGAGTATTGTAGCCAATCACAGGCATTTCTGTTGAAAATAATGACCAATCAGAGATGTTGAAGTTAGCAGTCAGGAGAATCCACTCTGTATCGCTCAAATCGCTGAATGAGTTTGTTTACCGAAAAGTTACCAAGTTCTTCAGATGCACAAATCCTCTCATTAAGAACAAAAAAGCGAGACAAAAAAGATGAAAAAAACAAAAAACAAAGATTATTTGTTTAAAACAAGAGTTTCCGAACTCAATGAGTTTGGACTTAACTGATTGACAGCTTCAGGAATTATATGGGAAGTGCTATCGACTTTTTACTCACTAGCCGTGTTTCCATTACCCTTCAAATTGTGCCAATTGAAATTACGAATCAAAAATACGGCCAATGGAAATGTGTCAATTTCACAAAAACTCCCAACTATGGATTACGCTCACATGAGGTGGTTTTACAAGCCATTTGAAAAAAGGTGGAAACAGTTTTTCCGCATTTACAGGTCACCTGGCGTACATAAAAGTCGATAACTCTTTACAGGAGACGAGACCGAGTTCTTTATCAAACTCATATAAGACAATGTAATTACAGGAATACTGTAGCCTGCTTAGCCCCGCCCACAACATTTGAGGTCGGGAAGTTGGGTCTGGACTTGATCCGTTGTGGAGCAACTATGCTCGAACCAGAGCAGTTCGGACCAATCAAATTGTCATGGTGGGCTTTATACGATAATGGACAGATGATCAGCAGTAACGTAATCATCCACATCACCAAAGAGCGCTTGGGTTGAATTTGTTTACTAAACGGAGAACTTGTTCGTATATGCATTCACCTTTACTATTTCTCTCAAAAATGATGATGGTGTTGGTAAGTACTCCGTGTGTTCTTAAATTCTTTTTACAACACCGGCAAAGATCGTTTACACTCGTCTTCTTCTACTTCTTCCAGTGTGTGTGCAGTTGAGTTCTGTTGACAATTAGTTCTCAACGTACGTCACTTACTCCATTGCTCTGATTGGTTGTAGGTCTATCCAATTGAGTGCAGAGGCATTTTCTTTCCTGGTTCGTTGAAACACGCCCCATAATCACTGCCCAATGGAGCAGCATCAGACTCATATTCTGATTAGTATGACGACGTCAGGCTAGGAATACTGTATTCTAAACAAAGAAATGCCGCATTATCATGAAGACCTTGAAGCAGATATGAGGGAGAAACACACACACACCTTACACGTAACGCCCACAAGTTGTAAGGTGCTTGCCATTTACGCCTACGTCTCCGATTAAAAATAATGGCTAGTGCGGTGGCTGGGATATACATAAACCTACCGACATCCCTGGCATAATTTTTGGAATGAACTTATCGCGATAGGAAAAAAAATAGTTTTAGTCGCATAACATTGGTTAATGGAAACGTTGTCATTTCGCAATAGTTTTTTATCGACATTTAGAAAATATCGCAAAAGTTTTGCGCAAATATATAATGGAAATGTGGCTATTTTGTGTGTAATTTCATCTGCAATTTAAAGAAAAGGTTTTGTTTTTTAATGGGTTTTTCCTACATACTTATGTACTAAAATGCAAAAATATAGATTATAAACCCTACTCTACTGCTTATAGTGGTCATTTGAATTTTAAAATAAACGTTCGTTTTCCTACATCGTGAAACTTATTATCAAAGCTATATGTGATTCATCTTTGGACGAACCACACACACATTTTAACGTAATTGCCATACCTTGGCTTTTGGTGAATTGACACCACTGTACTAACTATTAATAAGCAGTAAATTAGGAGTTTATTGAGGCAAAAGTCGTAGTTAACAGTGAATATCTGTTCCCCATACTTAAGTGTTGCTGAATATTTAAAACTCTTTGTAAACCGTCTATTTAAACGGGCCCCTCAATGTGCTGACTTGAATGTTAGGTATTCTGCAAGCTTATTAAAACCCTTTGAGGGCCTGGTACATGTGTTGCTTTGGCTGTATAATTGGGCAAAATGTTTATGGAGGAGGAGTGTTTAGTTTACAGGCAAATGACTGAAACTAAACGGATATGCTCTCTTAGATTGCTCCTGCTGCTCACCCTTTACCTGATAACTGCATTCACAAGCAATGGGAGAAATGCCATGTATTTGACTCCCATTAACAGGAAGGAGAAGGGGAAGGGGAGGGGGCGGTGTATAGACTATAGGAGTATATGGAAAGCATGAGGAGCCATTTGAAGTCTTTGCTTATTTTCTGTGTAATGGCCGTGGACCAAAGATCTCCCTGGAAAAGAGTTCTTCAAAGGCCAAGGGATTAGCGATAGTACGTCCCATTTAGAGCAGCTTGAGATATGGCAAAGCCCCAGACCCCTTTGAGTGGGAGCCTCACTGGATGCAGAATAACAAGAAAAGAACCTTCTCAACTTCAATTCACAGCTTGTTGGCTTGATGCTTTGATTGGTATAGAAAAAGAAATGTTGGAGCTGAGGAAAAGAAGAAATTGTTAATGTGACACTGGGAAAAACATCTTCATATAACAACATTTCAGCCATTTATAAAATCATATGCACTTGTTTATTCTTTATAGTTTTGTGCATTAGTGGTTTTTAGATTTTGCAGTGACCTTTTCTGCATGTTACATCGTTATACCAGTAGGTGGCGATGAGCGGACTTGTTGCCTCAAGACAGGAACGTTTCTGAATGGTTAGTTGATGAATTTATGGCTGGTGTGGAGTTAATGATCATTGATTAGCATATTCTGTCATGATAATCTATAAACCGCTCGTGTGGGAACTGTTGTAAGATGAGCCAGAGAATATCTACTGCATGAAGAGAGAACAGGTGTAGTTTAGTTTAATTACGGTTATAACTTATGTTGTCATCTTGCTTTTATGACATGCTATTGCATTTGTGTTACGTACGGTGTTGCAATAAATGTGAAATGATGTGACGCGACAGCTTGAGCAGACTCAAATGTGCTACAACAACTCTTCCTCTTCTCAACATGGCCTCATCCCCTTTGTTGCGTGTTCCCAGGGGCGGGGTTTATGCTAATTTGAGGGTAAATGATGTCACCAATGGTAAATAAGCTTGTTGTAGTCCCTACCAGCCGTTTGTTGTAGTTCTTAAAAAGTGATTTCTATAAAGGAAAATATCTCCCTTTGCTTTGAACTTTGAGGGTCGCAACTTTGCAGATGTTGTTTATGCTCAAAGAGTGAAATCATACTCAACCACCCCTTTAATGATATACAGCTAAATAAAACAGCTTTGGTGATAACTAAGCAAATATTTGATTACTACAATAGCAATTTCTCACTAGAAATTACTTCAGAAGTGAAAAAAGTTGGTCATGTGACACTGAAGACTGGAGTAATGATGCTGAAAATTCAGCTTTGATCACAGAAATAAATTACATTTTAAAATATAAAATTTTAATGTTTTACAATATTACGGTTTATACTGTGACTTTTGAACACTAGTGTCTGTATATCAAATGCTTAAATCTTCAAAAAGCTGCATGATTTGAGGTATGATTCATGTCTGTAGCGCAAATTGTGCAGGACAAGTACACACCAAAGTTTAATACTTATCGTCAGGGGTTTGTTCAAATGCCTAACCCTAAGTTTGAGAAATAATAATTATGATGCTTGCCTAATTATTGGCAATACAACTCGATGCCAATGGTCAGCAGGCCTCACAATTGAAACAAGACCTGCAATTTGTTAAAGGCTGTGCATTCATCACTCTGCAATCAATGCTCTTTTCCAAGGACGCTGTAAAAACAACATTCAGAGCCAAATGTACTTTAAACTGTTTGAGCAAAGGTGGCTCAATTGTTACTTTGCAAAAGAGCCACTTAGAAAATGAAAGTTAGAAAGTAAGTACTAAAAGAAGACAACAACCGTAAAACTTCCCAGCATGTGATTGGTTTTAGTACGTGCTGTTCCTCCTAATACAACATCACATTAACAAGCCTCCAGCGTCTTGGCTAATGTTTTTTTTTGGTTCTCTGGCCTATTGTGCATATCATTCCTCTGTGGAGAACTGAGAGAGATCGGCAGAGTGAAGGATGGCTGGAGGAGAGGATGGGAAAACACGAAGCCTGCTGAGTTTATAATGTCTCGGCACTGTCTTTAATGATCCCGTAAAACGCGGTTGCAGGGCTTCCTTGGGAGTCGAGCGAGGGCTGGACTGGTGATTACTCCCGCTATCAACGTGCCGAATCTGAGCCGTACACATCAAACGCTCACTCAACACACATTATCCTGCGAAGAATGTTCTCTGAGAGCTCGAAATAAAAGTCTTACCCTTGTGGGAGACTCACAAATCTGATTGTTGCGTTGATTGTGACCTAACTTTTGATCCAGAACGAATTGAATGTCATTTTCGATTAGTTGTACGTTCCCTCTGTGAACTTTTTGACATTTAGGAATGATTCCTCAAGCCAAATACCTTCAAACTGCAAGTATTTGGTCACACTTTTTATTAGGTGTCTTTAACTACTATGTACTATGTAAAAAAAAAATGTTGCATTGCAAAACACTTACTGATATTGAGGTGGGATATGGGGAATGTTAGGGACAGGTTTGGTGTTATGGGTGGGTTAAGGGCTAAAGGACGATTCAACAGTGTCATTAGGGGCCAAGCACCGAAGATGTGTAGGAACCTATTGTAATCATTGGCGTTCATATTGTTTTTCTTCCATTTGACGTCATTTTCCGAAAAGCCTACTTTTTCGAACTCCTCCTAGGCCGTTGCTCCGATTTTCATGAAAATTGAACCAGATCATTTTCAGACCATGTTGACTATTGATTGGTCAAACCATTGTCGAATAACGTGCAAACAAATTTGACAAAGTGCGCGGCAAAATGAACGTGAGGCAATATCTCCACAACGCTTTAGCGTATTCTGACCAAACTTGAGCTGCGTCCGAAATCGAATACTTCTCTACTATATAGTATGCGAAAAACAGTACCCTAACAGTATGTCCGAATTCATAGTATTCGAAAAACAGTGGGCGAAAAGTACCCGGATGACCTTCTACTTCCGGCGAGATTCTGAAGTGCGCATCCGATGGACACTTTACTATCCCATGAGGCCACGGGAGACTATTTATGAATGGAGGTGATGATCATGACAACATGGCGGATGTAGTACGTCCGCATTACATTCATACTACATTCATTCACACCATATAGAACATACTTTAATGGTCGTGACGTTCGTTCAAATTCAAATGTAGCACCTACTCACATAGTACGCAAATTGGGACACAGACTTTGTGTGTTAGGACAACCATGATCTGAGGTTACCTCCACAGTTTTGGTGCACTGCCACCTAGTGGTCTGGAGATATGAAAAATTGCTATTTTTAGCCAAAAATCACAAAACCGATCTATTTAGATTTGGTGCAGCATGTCGGGTCGAACGATACCCAATTTTCCCATATCGGCCATTTTGGGCATCAACCATTTATAATATTGTCGCAAAATGTTATATTTTTCATCAATGCATTGGCGTATTGTTACATTGTTACGAAACTTGGTATGTGTCTTCCGCACCATGCCTTGAATGTACTCAAAAAGTTTCAGGGCAGCGCCACCTTATGGTCAACAGGCCAAAAATGCTAATAACTTTTGATTCAATTAGTGAACTGGTCTTAATAGATTCCTAGATAACATAGATACCATTTTGCCATAGTCTGCCGAACTTCCTCTCCTCCATTTTTATTTTCTTTAAAAAACTACTTTATCAAACGTCTCCTAAACTGTTTGTCTGATTTTCACCAAAATCAAATCGTATCATCTTCAGACTGGGCTGACAAAAAGTTATGGATTTCGTGCAGATAGACGAAACCATTTTCGTATACCGCGTCAACAAATTTGAGGCATGATGCCAAAATGAATCTGAGGCTGTATCTCTGCAATGCATTGCGATAATGACACCAAACTTTGCACGTGTCATTGTCACCTCACTCTGATCACACCACATCAGTTCTGTCACAGCGCCACCTATTGGTCAAACATGATAGACAATTAAATCATTACTAGTGACTGTATTTCTGCTTTTCAGGCTTTTTTTGCCTAATACCATCTTAATATATCTTTACTTGCTCATTGTTGCAGTTGGGTTAGGGTTAGTTTGCATGACTTATTGTGCTTGACCCCTTCTTAAATATAAGTACAATGTAAAAACATGTACATACATAAGTGCATTGTCTCAAATTATTAATTTAAATACATAGTAGTTAAAGACACCTAATGTAAAGTGGGACCAAGTGTTTTAATGTCCTCTTTGAACTCTAAACGTTCTGGATCTCTGCAGAAGTCCAGTGGCACAGCAAGACATTGAGTTCGGATAATACTCACAATGGGAGTGATGTGTTAAATGTGTGTGTTCTTGTCTCTTATAAATGTTGTCTCTATTTTTGCATGCTCGTATATTGAGTTTGGCTCAGATCACAGCAGAAGGCTTCGCTTTGTTAAACAAACATTGTGCTCGTGTTTATCATTCTTGGGGAAGTGTCTTTGAGAGCAAAGAGAGATGCGGGGCTTGGAGAAGAGCTGGACGTGGGCTCGCTTGTGTTGCTTTCATTGACATCAGTCAACATTCTGAGATCTCCCCTGGAGCCAGAACTCCTACAGAGCGACAATAGCCTCACTGATAGCGCTGAACTTTAACTTTACAGCCGCTTTGCATGCTCTCCATCTACTGAACACATTCATCTGTCAGAAATGCTGCTACGATTGGAGACCTTACATTGTTGTTTTGCTCCCTAATTGAAGTGACTAAGTAGAGCTTTGCTGTTTCTTGAGAAATGTGAGTGGTGTTTGCTCATGCAAAACTTATAGTCAAAAATATAGTCACATTTACAAGAAATAAACGTGCAATTATGAGATATAAAACAATTGTTGGAATTATGAGCCATTAAAGGGTTACTTCAGTGATTTAGCATTAGGCTTTGTATCAGTAGAAACCCGGTAGTATATTCAAATTATGGTACTTTCCCCCTTCATATCCCCCTGAGACGAGAGAATTATGCATTTTATTCCTGGAAAAAAATCCTCCGATGACGCAAATATCGTCATTTTGCATCATCTGAAGATTTTTTTTTTGCCAGAGCCTAAAGACTACAGCCAGTAGAAGGAGCTGTTCCGCATGTTATCAACCCAACCACAGCATTCATAACGGAGCCGTGCAGAAAAAAGTGAGTGTTTCAACTTTTCAATGAATTCCTGTTAGGGGTGGGAGAAAAGGTTGATGCATCGATGCATCGCGATTCGGTTATCCAACGATTCAGAATCGATTCTCAAAAATTCAGAATCGATTCTGTGTTCATTTCAAACGGCCACTTCACCACGGTGTGTGTGTGCGGTCACCGGCCAAACAGAAAAACCCGTTGATAGGCGAACGTTCGTATGCTGGTGAATTGGCTTCGTTTAAGATAAAATGTACAAACTACAACCTGCTCAGGGGCGTCGCACCCATGGGGACACTTTTGAGAGGGTTCAACACCCGCACGTTTTATGCAGTTTTTCCGCAGTTTTGCACAAACGCCTTACAGCAGTCGCTCCTCCGTTTCTCTGGCCGCTCTGTGTCTGCGCTCGCTGCGGCTGCCTCCCCATTTCAAAAATGTATTTTGCCTATTAAATGCAAAGTGTTTTGCAAGTGTAATGCAAAAGCATTTCTAAATTAAGTTAATATTTCCAACAAACGAAATTCTGAGCCAAAATAACGAAGTGGTGCTCAAGTAGGCTATAAGGCGCTTTCCTTGCCATTAATGCTTAATAACACTCCTATGTCTCCGATGCGGTGGCCGGGACATAAACCTACCAACATCCGTAGCATAATTTTTGGAATGACTTATCGAATATTGCTGAACTACTGCACAATGTTTCAAACGAATGGAAAATTCTGAACAAAGACTTCGTTTTGATGAGTGATTCGTTAAATGTCTCTAACATGACTGTTGCAGCTCGGCAAGTTCTCATGTGAGATGTTATGCGCACACACTGAATTTGGCTTCTCAGCGAGCGCTAACGTTGTTTTTCTTCTGCTTTAGCCTGTTTTAAAGATTTTTTGTGGCTCTAACCAAAGTAAACTTTTTTTTGCTTTTAAAGAATTTTTTTTTTTAAATGTTCTAAATAAACTGAAAAATTGTCACTTTGTAAATTAAGAACTGATTATTCTTAATGATTGTTCTTTGCAATTGTATGGCTTACCAGGTTTCATTCAGAGCTTGTTAATCTTGAATATAACTTCATATATTAACTGTTAATAAAATAAAAGTATTGAAAGTATTTTTAATATGGCAATACTGTCAAACAGATATTCTAACTAACAATAAAACACATATTAGCTCCAATTTTGGTTAAAATATAAAGTTCATGTATTTGCACAGCAGGATAATTAGTTACCAAAAATGTATGTTAAGAATCGTTTTGGGAATCGGATCGTTACTCCCAGAATCGGAATTGGATCGAATCGTAAAGTGCCTTAAGATTCCCCCCCCTAATTCCTATGAAAGTTTAGCTTCCACATGCGATCTGAAAATGCACCAGACTGGACACGGGTCGAGAATGACTGCCACGCTTACCTCAGCTCTTCGCGTGATGAATGAAATCTGACTCCTGTTGCGTTTGAGACGTGACTTTCTTTTGGCTCACTCACATGTTATTGAAAAGACACTTGTAGACAGTTTTTAATTGTAGTGTTTATTCTCTAACTGAACAAAATGATTATATTACTATGAAAATCAAAATGACGTTGGGGGCGGTGCCGCGGTGGGCAAGAGATGTAACCAGTAGCCGTGGCTTTGGGAGTGGCCTCGTTGGGCAGCGAAGCAAGTGCATTCTGGGAGTTGTTGTCTTTCATCCACATGAGACAAAAATACATTTTCTGTCTTTTCTCAGTCTAGAAGGCACCAAATTCAAAAATAATTTCAGTAATGACCCAGTTTAAATACACATTCATCTTCCCAGCACTGAAGTTCCCCTTTAAGGTCACGATTATCTTTTTTTATTTTGAGCTTCTACAGTTTGTCTATAAGTAAACAGGAAAAATAGCATTTTTTTCAACAAAAAAAAGTAACTTTGGCTGTATGATGTTAATCTTAAAGTGACATGTAACTTGTTACTTTCAAAAAGTAAATTCTTAGCAACTATGATAAATGTGTAGGGGAGACCGGGTATAGTTGTAACACGGGGAGAATTGTAACACTACCAATTCCACGAATCAGGGATAAGACAGGAGTCATGTGACAGTTTCAGTTTCCTCAGGCTTCCTTTACGATCCCACATAGAGGTTTTCCAGTCTGTGTTGTTGCTATCTCTCCTGAAGCTACAGCAGAAAATCTAATTCTGAGGTAAAAAAAATAACCAGATAATATTTTGTTTAGTACTTCTACCGTTGTAGATAATGAGTTATATCAGGTCAAACTGTAGTCTCTAGTAAAGAATGGTGTATCAACCTCCTGCTAATTTCAAAGCACCATGCTAATATAGCTAGCTAAACAATGGGTGACAGTGGCGGGGTGGGTTGTAACGCGTGTTTTGAAAGCGTTACAACCATCCCTTTACATACAACTAAGAACATTTTCGTGATTTTAATAATTCTACAGAATGCCTATGTTTTATGTTTTGCTCTCACTCACACACACACCCATATGAATGTGCACGTACAGACATGCACACACAAACGCACACGTGTGCATGCACAAACACACACAATATGCACATACACTCCCCATATTCACACATGGTTTATTGTTGCAACCATTCATTTAAAATAAAACTGTTGTTGTGGCATATCACTTGGAGTACCCTTAGTTTTTGTGCATTTTGTCTACCTGTTACAACTTACCCCAGTATGTGTTACAACTTACCCCAGTATGTTACAACTTACCCCAGTATGTGTTACAACCTTCCCCAGTATGTGTTACAACCTTCCCCAGTATGTGTTACAACCTTCCCCAGTATGTGTTACAACCTTCCCCAGTATGTGTTACAACTTACCCCAGTATGTGTTACAACTTACCCCAGTATGTGTTACAACCTTCCCCAGTATGTGTTACAACCTTCCCCAGTATGTGTTACAACTTACCCCAGTATGTGTTACAACCTTCCCCAGTATGTGTTACAACCTTCCCCAGTATGTGTTACAACTTACCCCAGTATGTGTTACAACCTACCCCAGTATGTGCTACAACTTACCCCAGTATGTGTTACAACTTACCCCAGTATGTGTTACAACCTACCCCAGTATGTGTTACAACCTTCCCCAGTATGTGTTACAACCTTCCCCAGTATGTGTTACAACTTACCCCAGTATGTGTTACAACCTACCCCAGTATGTGTTACAACTTACCCCAGTATGTGTTACAACCTACCCCAGTATGTGTTACAACTTACCCCAGTATGTGTTACAACTTACCCCAGTATGTGTTACAACCTTCCCCAGTATGTGTTACAACTTACCCCAGTATGTGTTACAACTTACCCCAGTATGTGTTACAACCTTCCCCAGTATGTGTTACAACTTACCCCAGTATGTGTTACAACTTACCCCAGTATGTTACAACTTACCCCAGTATGTGTTACAACTTACCCCAGTATGTGTTACAACCTTCCCCAGTATGTGTTACAACTTACCCCAGTATGTGTTACAACTTACCCCAGTATGTTACAACTTACCCCAGTATGTTACAACTTACCCCAGTATGTGTTACAACTTACCCCAGTATGTTACAACTTACCCCAGTATGTGTTACAACTTACCCCAGTATGTGTTACAACCTACCCCAGTATGTGTTACAAGTATGTGTTACAACCTACCCCAGTAGTGGGGTTGGTTGTAACAAAGGACCAAGTTGTATTTGTCATCATCTCACAAAGTCTGTTATATAGTTTTTTAGTATGATTTTAGTATGTGATATAGTGATATAGTAAGAAATTTAAATTGTTGCCATTTGTAGTAGACAAATGTGGGTATTTTGGCTAAAAGTTTCAGACGTGTAGCAAAAAAAAAAGGGTTTTAGGTGCTAAAGAAAAAAATACCATACCCGGTCTCCCCTACTTATAAAATAAGGTTATGTTAAATGTGTTTTGTGTTGCATTTGTAAGTTTGTGTGGTTTGAACTAATAGGTTTTTAGGTGCAAATATGGAAGCAAACGACAGCATTTGTAGAATTGAAAACAGTGTTCTTGGCTTGGCTGAGAGAATTTCATTTGTCCGTCCTTGAAAGTACTTTTACTATTCCCTTTTGCACCGCAGATGCCTTTAAATGCTAAACAAGCCCTTTGTCAAATACAAAGCTCATTTTTAAACTATGATTCATCTTTTGGCCTGTTAATCTTCTAAAACATCTTAATCGATTATATTCTATTACATCTTGAAGGCAAAACCACGGTGCAGAGCTAATTAGGAACATACAGCAATTATTTCCTCAACATACTTTGATAAATGTGGTATTGCATTGAATTTGCTATGCTTTATTCTACTTCATTGACTTTGTAATGGCATGTAACTACACAACCGTGCTATAATATCATAATCTTAGGTCCTAATCATGCTTATATCCTGGTGTTTGTCTCAGTAATGATAAGGGACAAAAGCAAACATTGTTGAAGTAAGCATGTTCTTTGTCTAGCATCACAAGTGTCCTGAGAGTCAGCACTTCTCATTCTTTGCTCTTGTGCATGCATCTAGAGATTCAGCATCATGCTACTCAACTTACAACCTTATTTTGGCAGTTTCGGTTGGTAACACTAGATGTACAGAAACTGTACACTTAAAGCCGGGTGTACATGGTTTGATTTTTGCAGTTGTAAAAGCTCACAGGTGATGTTTTTCTATCGCATGTCAATCGTCGATGCTCCTGTGGTCACGAATTATAAGCCAAGCCGACGACCACCTCCCAAGCTCCTGATACATTTTAAATGTTTAAAAACATCTGAATTTGACCAGTGGCTCTCCCCTATTCCTAGTACCGGTCAAAAGTTTGGAAACCGTACTATTTTTAATGTTTTTGAAAGAAGTTTCTTCTGCTCATCAACCCTGCATTTATTTGATCAAAAATACAGAAAAACTGTAATATTGTGAAATAGTATTACAATTTTAAATAATGGTTTTCTATTTTAATATCCTTTAAAATATAATTTATTTCTGTGATCAAAGCTGTATTTTCAGCATCATTACTCCAGTCTTCAGTGTCACATGATCCTGCAGAAATCAGTCTAATATGATGATTTATTATCAATGTTGGAAATTGCTTAATATTTTTGATAACCCATGATACTTTTTTTCAGCATTCTTTGATGCATTTATTTAAAATAGAAATCTTTTGTAACAATATACACAACCTTTCAAAAGTTTGGGGTCAGTATTTTTTTTTATTTTTAAGAAATGAATACTTTTATTCAGCAACGATGTGTGTTTAATTGATTTAAAAAAGTGACAGTAAAGATTTATATTGTTAGAAAATATTTCTATTTTGAATAAATGCTGTTCTTTTTAACTTTT